>NC_143397.1:17667238-17967238 GCF_052110815.1 Crocodylus siamensis | reverse complement strand
ATCACATCGCTAATAAGCCCTCTTCGACTTGCCAGGTATTTAGGGAGGGCATTTGTTTTTCTTTTTGGGGAGGTGGCACTCATAAAAATCAAATCACTGTCACAGAAAATGTATTTATAGGAACTCCTCTAAAGCATTCACTGGTAAACCCTGGTGCCCAGTACTTCTCTACATTCAGAGAACGGAAAAAGACAAATTTTACGTGCACTGTTGGGGGAAAATAAACAGTAGTGGCATCAGCGGAAAGCATTTTCAAGTCACCAACAGTGGCCAGTCCTTTAATTTGGGTTTGTGAAAAGAGACCGACCACCAGTGATAGAGTTGTGGGAGTTTAATGGATGAGGCCAGCACCATCGCATTTGGGGGGGAAAAGTATTTATATGTACTCTTGACAAACAGATTTTTGTTTTTTATACAGCCGGCATTGTTCTGGCTCAGATTCTGCATTGTACAGTTCTTGATTTGGTGCCAGGCATCTTGCAGAGATTGTGTATGCCATGCATTAATTGTTTAAAATGCCTATCGAAGAGACCTTCGATTTCTTGGGGTTTTGCTTGTCTTTCTTCGGTTTGTTAGAGCAGAGTCTGGGCTGCTATTTGTTGCACAAGATTTTTTCTGCAGACAAGACATAGTTCTAAATTCTTTTTTTTTCCCAGTGACAAGTCAATTACTTGTTTAAATTCAGTCTGAACTCTCTGAACTGAGATCAGCCAGCGGAAGCAGGTCTTCCCTGGGAATAAACAATGAAGAAAAATGCAAAATCATTCCAAAGCACTCTGAATTTAAGCTACTGTGGGAAGAAGAGTAGAGTTGGTCACAAGAGCTATGAAAGTTATTGAAAAAAATGCTGCTATAAATGTGGATCTTGCAAAAAATATTTTTTGTAACTTGCTATTTTCTCAATCAAGGCATTTTAGGAAATGGTGCCTTTAATAATGCTCTTACATCCAGCAAAAACACATCTTTTCTCTCACAGTATTAAAAACAAAAGTTCCTTGGTGACTCATTTTAGAAATCCTAAAGCAAGAGGAAAACTGGAAGTATCAAATAATAATTAAAATCGAATATAAGAAAATATGAGGTGGAAAATGCTCCACAGACCCTTTAAAATGATAATGATAGAAATCTTGCTATTTTGATTTGCTTTCTTTTTATGTAACATTCTATAAAAATTCAGCTCTAGCAGAAGATTTGAAATTTGTTGTGTTATATATTATTGACTATATAGTAGTTTACTGCATACCACATCTAAGCCAATTAAACAACCACAACCACTATTTTTCTAAGCAGTTGCCTGTATGCCATACTAACTGTACATAAGCTTTTAAGATGTGTACCTTACCTGAGAGGGGGGTAAATGTAGTGTCACTTTCTAAATTTGATTTAAGAATTGCTTTCTGTAGGTTTTCATTTTACTAAGCTTTTAATAAATAATTATTTGATAAAATATACATTTATATACAAGGAGACAATAAAGGAGAAATTATTGCAAATGAAATTGAAAACAAAAGTGATAAAATTTTCCTTTAATGGTATATTAAGATCACATCATCAGCTCCCACCATGCGCATGTGTTAAATCATATAGAGAAACCTATAATTATTGTAATTGCTCTTTTTGCTTTATACTAACAAGCCTCAAACCATCTCTCAAACTAGTTGTTTTGAAATAGTTATTTGTCAAGTCATCAAATCACAAAAAATAGATGTTAATGAGTTTTTCTTGTTTATATTCTGTCTGATATTCTTATTATAAAGCTTTTCAACTCCATAAAGTTTTTAGATGAAGATGAATGCTCTATGGTATCATTCCTGCTAATAGTCCAGGCCAAATAGTATGATAATTTTGTATACCAAGTTTAATAATGATAAGTAAGAACTTGTACATGGCACAGAAGTAGTATGGTTCTGGACACATTTCATAAAAGTTCTCTTTTTTAACATAAGGAAAAAAAACTCTGCACATCAAAATAGAAACTTTCATATTTCCCTCCATTTCAATGGAAATTGTAATCAATCAGTGTGATATTTATGATTCATCCTTTTATATAAAAGTGAAGTGTTAGTGTTCAGGTTGCTAGAAATATTTAAGTGCTGACATATAGGATCATAGAAAAATAATATTAATTGGCAAATGTAAAATGTTACTTGTAACCATTTCCTAACCATACTAATATATTTAGACAAAAACAACATTGGATTTCCAAAAGTAAATTAAGAAGTATCTACAGACAGATACCTTAAACTTCATGTTTATATTTAAAATTGCTTACTTATATTAAGAACTGATTACAACTTCAAGTTTCAGAAGAAATACCAGAAGAAGTAATACTGTTTCATCTTTGTTTTTTCTTTATAGAAGAACAATCTATTTGTTGTAAGCTAATAACATATTAAAAGCTCCCAACTGATACCAAAAATGAAATATTGCAAATATGTATGTATATGAATTTTAAGGATGGTATAATTGCATGTGTTCATTAGACATCTCCTGATGAAGGGAAATATTTCAATAATATGTAATAGTGCATAAAACAACTACATTTTATAGTATGGTATTTTGTTTCCAGAAGTAGTTAAAGCACTGTTTTTTAAGGATTTAATGTTTTACTGTTCTCTTAAAATTTGCTGTAATGTTCTGCTTATTTCCTTTTCACTGTGCCTGTTGGAAAGTAAGTGAACTTAAATGTGCATATACTGATTGGTTAAATAGTTTAAAGCATATAAACAGTTAATTTAAAAGATAGCATTATTTTGGTTTGTAACCTTAAATGCATTTTCTATAAGCTGAGCTTTGTCTTTTAATATCTTAAACATTATTTTAATGCTTTTTTCCAGAAGAAATTATAAATAATGATATATTTACTTAGTTACTGACTGTTCATAATACTGGAAAAATACATGATGTGGACCCCCTAAAATATTCTAGTAGTTCTATGTTTTGGACTGCATTCATGTGGGTGAGGTTAGGGTGAAGAGAAGACCTAATAGCTGGTGCAGCCTTAAATACCTTTCCAACTGATCTACAGGAAATTGTGCAGAAGAATTGTTTGTTTCCTGTTTCAGTATAAATCTGGTTTGCATTACACTTGGTTTACTGTAAAATTGCCGTAGCGCTTCAGAAGACATAGGATTTGGTTATTTTGTAGTAGGAGTTTATTTAGAAAAGCGAGTGTGTTAGCATATATCTTGCTAGTTTTTTTCAGATATTATCGTATTCAGTTATTACGGGCACATTTTTCAGACCGTTCCAAAATTCTGTAGACTGGCATGCTATTGGGAAAAGTAAGTGCAGAAGAATTCCAGCATCATGGCAGTGTAAGACTCTGTGCAGATGATCAACCTGCTTGCAGACACAGCTGATGGTAATATAGTGTGGGAGACCATTGCCTTTTTGTGCAGTCATCAGATACCAGCTCAAAACTGGCCTTGTTTTTGTACATTTCTTTCTTAAAATTACTGCAGTTAAAGTGACAGCTTATCACAGATCTAATTTTAGAAAATATTTTATATCCCCCTTGTTCAAAGACACGAGATTTTGCAGTGTTCATAACCTGTTCTTTGTTTCTAGTATATTTGTGCATCCCTCCAATTTTCTTGTTTAGGCATGCTTTGCAGTACCGTGTTAAATAATTTCACTGGGAATGTACCTTTTAGCTGTTTTGCAGGGGGCATGAGAAGTTGGGGTTTTTTTGGTTTTTTTCCCTAAAAGAATAGATCCAAGTATCTGAGTTTTGTATAGTACTGCTGAAAGTTAGTTTCATGTCTTGGTGCCAGAAATCAGATGCTGGCCTAGCTAAAATATTTTAATATTTTAGTGCCACCACCCAATCATGGGATCATAATATAATTCTGCTGAGGGTAACCTTATATGTTGTAAAAGACCAGGTTTAAATGGCATAACCTAGTATGAGCCCAACATTTTAGAATTTGGAGAGTATACATACATGCAAAGCTAATTGCTATACAGTTAATTGAAAAAAAGGTATTATTTCAGAAATGAAATAATCATATTTAAATTAATGTGTCATTCAGTTGTTCAGTTTGTTTTCTAAAGAGAAATCTGTAAGCTCATTAAAAAGTTTTATACAAGTCTTCCACAGTTTAAGTCTTGTGTACATTATAACACTTAAATGTATTCCAAAATATATAGCCCTTTCCCTTCTTACTCAGTTATCGCTAATATCTTATTTACATCCACAAGTGAAGGGGTGTGAGGGGTGTGATGACCCTCCACTCATTCTCCCTTCCCTAAAAAAATGAGGACATGTATTGTATTTCATCAACTTTTTTTTTCTGTTGTAAACAGCCTGGAAAATAGTGCTGTGGCTACTTTACGCAGGTTAAGTCAATGGGAATTTCAATATCGGCTTTAGTAGGAGGAGAATTGGACCCTCGGTCTCTTGGGATCTGCCCATTTGCAGTGCAGGTTTTCTAGATGGATTCATAACAAAATGCTGTCAGCTTCTAAAAAATGCAGGTACAATACATTTCTATGAAATACAGCATATGGATTAGATATCTTAGAGCTGGACTTGATACTATTACATTTTAAAAAAAAACAATATGTATTTCATCATTTTTTACCCAAATTCAGTTTTTCCCCCCTCCTGTAAAGACCCTAGTGTCACTCATGAAAAGAATAATACTTAAACAAAAAAAGTTTAAACACCTGCACCATTTTATTAGGTGTCGGAGCAGAAGTGGGACTGATATAATATATACACACACACACGCACAAGATCAAATTGTTCTTTAAAAAGTGCATTACTTTTTTGTAATGAGAGGAATATGGATAGAAGCAGAGTGTGTTAACGCCCTGAGACAGCAAGGAATTGAGTTTGGTGGTGCCTTCATTCAGATACAGCAGAAAAATGTAGTCTTTGCCTGTCGTTCTCAAGAGACCCGGGGCTGAGCTCTCATGGAGACCAAATTACATTCATCCTGAGAGAGGGCATGGTTGAAGTAATTGGTGGGGCAGTGTGGGGAAAGTTACATTCCAGCTGCTTCCATTGTAGCTGACCTGCAAATGAAAAGAGGATGTTAACAATCTAGGCTAACATTTGACTTGGCTTTTTCACCTCTCTAGACATAAGAGTGAGAATTATAGACTAGCAAGCAACATGCACTAGTTATAACCCAGATAGAGCGGGAGCGTCTATATTAAAAACAAACCTTGCTGTTTAAAAACAGCTCCATACTTGACAAGTGCCCTTTTTACAGTCATGGATAGTCACAGTCACCAATTCCTTGTTTTATTCAGCATCTTGTGAACCGTCATTATTAAATTCTGCTATTAGACTTATATGTTGGATTTTCTATCTTTGAAGTCTGTTCCAGTGCCTAGCATCCCTAATAAAAGACATATTACACCGATTCCGTAGCCCTCAAGGACAACATCATAGGAAAGGTCTTCTCCACTGTACTTAATGGCTCTGTTTTAAAGACAATAATGCTGAATTGCTCAATGGCTGTTCTAATGAATAAAACAACCCAAATTGATGTAACATGCATATTTAAACCCATTCAGTTAAGTACTGATGTGATTAAAATAATCAAACGTATTACTTAAAAAATTAAAAAGGATAAGTTCTGCACCCCATTATTTTATTGACTTTTAAATATAAATTGCCGAAATGTTTACATTCCTAATGGCATTATTAAGCTAGTCTGACAAATCAGAGGGAAAAAGTTGATTGCCCAGCATATTATTATTACTGCACCTGTTATTACAATTCGGTTGGATGAGGAGCAACATACAGTATGAGGATAAATAGTTTCTTTAGGCTTTGTGAGTGTGTGTGTATGAGAGAGAGAGAGAGTGAGTGATGGTCCATATAAATGTATTTAAAGTGTAGTTTTACTCTGTGTTACCTAATATTTGCATCGAAGCAATTAAAGGGATTTCATAAATTTTATGCAGTCTGGAAATAAATATGCAAATATGGGGAGAGGTAGTGCATTCTCATACCTGCTGCATGAGGTCTCTTTAAGCACACTGCAGTTTACACAGATGGACAGATTTTATGTATGGAATGAGTGTGTACTTCATGTTGTAATGAGTGGTGGAGAGGATTTTAAAGGATTTGTTTGTGATTACCTGGAAAAAGAAAGTTAGGTAAGAATCCTAATTAGATAGTGTCAAAACAACTATCCTGTAATTATTTGCAAGTGCTGCATTTATAAAATTAAAGATATATCACAGAGTGCATTTTTTTGCCCCTCAGTCTTTGCTGTTTTTCAAAGACATGAGCCTGGTGAGACCCTTTATATGCCATAATACATCCTATTATTGCACTGGAGTAGGTTGTTTGCTAATCCATGACTGCCAGCAGTATTTGGTGTATTCATTGTCCTCAGTGGGATTCCACACACTGAGGCTGCATCTCCCAGATGCCAGAGCTAAATATTTTTTTAGCATTTCATGTTTTGATTGAATTTGGTGTTATCTTTCTTCATAAAACCTTTACATTCATATTTGAAATTCGAAAACAGAAATAAAGGTTCTCTTAATGGAGCTATCCAGATATAGTGTTCTGATTCCATAAAAATAGTTTAAGTGTCATGGAAGAAATTGTTAAACTTTTCCTGACTTGTAGATGGTATTTGTATGAACTGTTAGACTATTTTACATTTTGACTCACACAGTGATTTGAATTCCTAGTATTTACCAACACCTGATCCATATCACATATCCTACTTGTGTCCCCTCTGGCAACACAGCAAAATGTTTATATGAACGGATTCTCAATTTTTGTAGCAGCTATTTAACTCAAGGTTTTCTGGAGTTAATGCTATTTCCCTAATTAAAAATACTCTACAGCTACAATAGAAATGAATTACAGAAGAAAATAACATTTTTTCTGCTATCATATAAAACATTTCAGAGTCCCTAGTACAGAAAATAAATTCCATGCATTCACAATCGGCATACCATGGCTAAACTCTGAAACCAGTTATTAGATATCTGTATACTGCTAGTGCCAGTCATACCGGAAGTTTGGTTGGCAGAGAGGATAATATGTACAGATCAGTCATGTTTTCATTTTGTTACGTTTGCAACACATCCTTGCATGTTCAAATTAGTTATTTTCAAATCCTGACAGCTGTGATATTTAAAATGATCACAGCTGTTGTGATGTAAAATTGATTTTTCTATTAACACCTGAAGAAGAGACCCGTGTAGTAGTAAAAACTTAAATAAGGTAACTGTAAGGTGATACATACTGATTTGGTACGGTAATCCTGTTTCTCAGCACTTGCATTTTATATAATGAAAGAAAACAAAGCTATTGCTTCATTGGAAGTGTCAAAAATCCACATGCCGTTTTAAAATGCCTTATAACAGGAAATATCTAAGTATAATAACCTTTTTTGGTTCTTCCTTCTTGCTAATGGTAAACTATCTTTTCATAAGCTGTTTATGAGACTAATTAATTAACCCTATCCAGGCTACATCTTCCATTCTATATGGATGCTATAGTCAAAGTTTAATCAGGGACTTCATTATACCATTTTTTTTCCACTGCAGAGAATTTATAACTGAGGCATAAAAATTGGCTCCAGGATAAAACTTGAAATACGGGTTTTTTATCCAAGAAATAAAAATATTTATATTCGTCTTTTTAATTAATGTTTTACAAATGTTTCCCCATTTTAAACAAGTACCGAAGCATTGCTTTTCACATAGAAATGTATTAGTATAGGATACGTTTTGTACACATTTCAAAAGGATTTTAATTTAAAGTAATTGGTCTCCATTCAGATCTAAGATCAGCACTGCATTGACTCAGCAGAGAGGATGGCAGCAGCCTTCATGATAAATACTTGGTTCACCTAGATTCTTCTGGCCTTCAAATCGTGCACATCCACTGCATATAGATAACCAGGTTTACAAATAAGGAAGTGGTTTGTTCAAACCGAGGCAGACTTGCCAAAATTCATGCTTTGTACATGTTCTGCTCTCGTAAAATACACAAGTCATTGCAATAGTGTAGAAGCTTCAGTCCTGCTCCTGTTGGAGTCAGAGGGAGTTTTGACATCCAGTTTAGTGTGCACAGAATGGGGTCCACGGGTGTAAAGCAGTTATGGACTACAATAGTGAGAAGTGTTTAGAAATACATAAGAGAGAAGTTGAGCCTGCATATGTTGATAAGCCATAGGAAGCTATCTAATTGTAGCCTGTCAGTTCCGAAACTCTGATCCTTCTCTTGGCCAAAATGGTAGCTGTGTAAATGAGCTTCTAATTTAATAGGGCACTTTTTCTGATCTCTCCATGGCAGCATTAGATGGCATATAAGACTAGGATTCCTTTCTGCTTCAGATGTCTGATGGAGGTTGTCAGTTGTTCAGTTTCCCTTTGACCATCAAGATTTCATGTGCAATATGTTCTTGTGACTTATAAGATAATGTTTTGCTTCAATGTACAGAACAAATATAGCCCAAGCCTTAATCTTAAGAGGGGATATTCATAAAATAAGCACCATAATGTAGCTGCCAGCTCATCCTGCATGCCAGGATATGTTATGTCCAGTAAGAAGAGACTGTTGATTCCTCTACAGCCAAGATGGGGCACCTTGCAGAGGAAAATAAAATTACATATGCATATGCATAGACATTACAATTGTTATGGACTGATCGTGTCTGGCAGAAGCCTGTTTCAGATAAACCCTCCCATAGCCTGAACCACACACACAGATCTGTGAAAAGTAAAAGACAGAATGCAGAATAAATTCTACTTCCTGACTGCATACAGAGATTGCCAATATTTTATATTTGTAGATCAAAAGATTTGGACTAAGGCTTTTAATTTGGTGAGGTATTAACCCATAGTACAGGCATTACTTTTTGGTGCTTTATAATCATATGTGAATGTCATAGGAACTTCCTTTTTTTAAGTTATGCTGTGCTATTGCTCATCAAGTCGTTTTGCTGCTAGCCTGGAACTCCATGCCTGGTTCCTGAGGTAGCCATGACAGCAGCAGTTTAGTGGGGCAGGCATCATCCGGTGCACAGAGCAGACAAGCCGTGCAAGCAGCAGTGCCACTTCTCTCTTGGGTGCCTCAAGAATTGCATGACCAAAGTAAGTGTTGCATGGATCTACTATGAAAACACACATGCACTCAGTGCCATAGCAACTAAGTTTGGTGCCCGGAGCAAAGCCTGCAGCAGTAGCCCACCTTCACGCCACACACAGATCTGGGGGGCATGTGACCCTCCTGCTTGCCCAGGAGTGCACGCAGCAGCGGGAGCTGGCCTTTGCCCGTCCCCTTACCCTCAAACAGGCCACTTGTGGCTCTGTCCCATGCCCTGCCCTGGCTGGACAATGTCTATTGCTGCACAGTTGCTTCGGTGCCTGGGGCAGTCACCCTGCTCACCGGCCGCCCCTCCAGCCCCCCTTGCTATGGCACTGCATGCACTTTAAAAAACAGTTTCAGGGATGTTGGTTGTAGCCGTGCTGGTCTGAGGACATAGGCAGACAAGGTCCTACTTACACATAAATCAAAACAGGTGTCAAGGAGCAATTGCTAATCAAGTAAGAAAAAGTGTTTTAAGAATGCATCAAATATATTTAACACAATAAACTGGACTAGAGCGATTTACACTGCTAGGGTGTATCTGATCAGTCACCTTCATTTCCAAATATCCTTTAACATTATTTAAATATTATGTGTGTTAATACATAATTAGATATAGTATTTCCTTGAGCTTAGTTACAGCACGCCAGTATCTAAGCATGCAATCAATTACAAATAATTTGGTACAGTTTGGTGACGTATCATCTCTAAATTTTTTGCAGGAGACAGGAAGGACTTTTTTTTAAACTACTGTTCAGTAACACTTCAACTGGCTTGTTGTAAACACACACAGTAATTTCAGACGAATTGCATGCTTAAGTTACACATATGGATAACTTCCTGCTGGATTGGGACCCATGCATATGATCTAAAAAATACATTAAATATAGATTTTAATTTGATGTAATCAGCATTGAGCAACTAATGCAGAGATAAGAACAACATGGGGCCAGATTTTCAAAACTTTGAACCTTGCTGCTACTCTAGGCTTTTTATCTCACTCATTTGTCAAAATGGTTCCTGGAATCATAAAATGAACTCTTAGATTATAAATGTAGTCCTTAAGCAAATTCAAATACGTATATGGTGCAAATCATCTCGGTGCAAAAGGCCTTATGTGCTTTGTAAGACCTAACATACAAGTACTTAAATAATGTAAGGACTTGTGTTGGCCATCTGTACTGCATTAATGGTTTTTAGTGCTTGATTTTGTAGTAGTGAAACCAAGGAGAATTTAACTGTTTACTTCATTATAAGCAGGAGTGAGTTTTTCAATCTGCCTTGAAATCTTTACTCTTTGGAGACATGATTCTGAAAAAGCTCATGTATATGACTAGTCCTGTTGAAGGAATAGGATCACATTAGTTAAGGGCTCCAGGATTTGGCTTTTAATCTCTTGTCAGATGTATTTATTTTTCCAAACAAAAGGAAAGATTGCCTCATGGATGTACTTGAAAGAAAATTTTCAGAAGCATGTATGGCATACATTATGTTAAATGACTTGTATTCTTACATGTTTTACAGAAAAAGCAATGAACGCAATGTTGTTGTTGGTTTTTTTAAAATTAAAACTGACCAGATAGAGCATTGACTGCTTTCTGTGTGTGTTTCTTTGCTAAATGATAGGCAGCCTTTCTATTTTAAAAGTTATTTCAGTGCTAGACATTTCATAAGGGATGCCCTTTAGTCTGATGATACCTAGTAGCTAGTAAGTAGGGAGTTACTAGCCTCCAAAATTGCTTCTTCGCAGTTGTGCAGGCAACAGTTTTTGAAATATTTCTGTGACAAAGTATGGAGTCTGGTTGATAATAGTATTTACTCCTAAATTACTGATAACTACAGCTAATGACTACTCTATTAGAATAGGAATACCTTTGGCGTGGCCTGTGGCTCTTAACTAACAAGCTAATCTTTCAGTGCTGGTGGCAGCCATGTATTCAAATGCATCTTGTAATTTTTATTTAATATAGCCATATTTGCATAAATGCTTCAATTTTAAAAGTTTAAACTTGCATTCCATACCTATCTTGTTTATCAACTCAGCTGAGTGCAAAATCTTTTCAGACGCCCTTTTCTTGGTTAAGCTGAGCAGCAGGAGATAACAGTGTTGCAAACCGGCAGATGCTTTATCCCTGGGCTCACTATAGTGTGCACAAACCATCATTTTTTCCCTGTAATAATTATGGTGTTAAGAAGCATTTGTGTTATGTGCTCTCTTTCAGCTTGCACCATGTTTGGTCCCTGTTATGCAAATAGTGCTTTAAACTTAGAAATGCCAATTTGCATTAATATTTTGGTTTCATATAGCTAGCTATTGCATTGCAAAAACAAGTGCATTTTAATGAGCATTGGCAGAATGTTAAAAAAAGATATGGTATTCATTAAATTCTATTGTATGCAATGCAGTAGTTGGTTGCCAAAAATCATTAGGATAAAATGTAATGCATGTTGAGGCCACAAGTATAGCCCTCATCAAAGAGCACTGTGACCTTATGGAACTGTAAAGCTACAGAGTGCAAAACGCTCTCTTCTACAATAAATTAGGAACTGGGTGAGCTCTTACCATTTCTTAAAACCTTCACTTTCTGCTCCCATCCCCTCTTTTTCCATTTTAGTAGTCTAAGCAGATGAAGTCTTACTGTCCAGCTGATTCCTTGTGTTTATTTGATGCTTCTAAAAATTATAAACACTGTGATGTAAATGACTACTTTTTCTGTGCATTTCAGAGCAGAAACCTGCAGTAGACTTTCATTAGGTATAGATCTCCGTCTGAATGCACGAACAAACAACTTTGTCACATTAAGTGGGCACAGCATACCCATATCAGTGAAGTTTCCCTTTAGGATTTTCAATCCTGCAGCAACTTCATGCTGATGTCAAGTTTGCTGTAGTTTGTCTTAATTACAAGGGGGCTTGGGCAGGGGGGTTGTGTTGGAGGGGTTGTTTTTTTTTTGGGGGGGGGAGAAATTGTTGGAATTGCTGTAGTTTTTTGCCCCACATTTTTTGCCCTTCTTTCACCCCAGAATGATAGTTCCCAGTCTTTGAAAATGCCAGTGCTGTCAAATGTCTGCTCTATCTTTTTGTCAAGAAAACGAAATTTAGAACTTGGCCTGGTGTATTGCCACATGTAAGTCCTGGTTTTAATCCAGTGAGTTAGTTTGTGTTTCAGTGAATGGGGATAATTATATCTGTAAGGTGACTTCACCAGATGAAATAAGAAAGTAAGTTTTAAGTTAACCCTCCCTCTCTTGCTTTTTTCAGAGGAACATTTCTTGCATATTAATGTTAGGGCTGATATTTGGGGGACTGCTTTCCTATAAGCGGGCTGGGGGGATAGTGGTACAGGGTTAAATGAATTCTTTTCTTCTTTATTCAGAAGTGATATAGACTTTTCTTGGACTAATGTGGCTTAATTAGTGGTCAATTAAAACTGAACATTGTTGAATTGAAGTTCTTTGATCAAAATCCTTGGCATGGCTTTTCTTTCTTTAACTAGCCACCATCTTGAATTCATTTGGAATCAGTAGTGTAAACAAGTTTAAAACTGGTTCTTTTATAAGAAGTCAGCAGGCTTGTATAGCTGTGGTTTCTTTCTTTTCTTTTTTTTTTTAACTTCTGTAGGCGGCAATTCAAAGCAGTGTTAAATGAAAACAGTGCTACACCCCGAAAAGCATGCATTTTAAAAAAAAATGTTGTATTAATTAATCAGACTACAGTAACTGCTCCCACTGCATTTCTTGTCAGAAACGAAATTTCTTTTTTGGTGATAGATTTTATTTGGTATCTGAAATGCATTTTGTTTTAGTCGTGGTCAGCAGTTGTTCAAAATGTATTCTGTAACCCTTATAATCGACAAACAAATGAACAAAGCTGTCAGTAGAAAAGGAGGAGATGTGGTAAAAAGCATATACAGCACATATGGTTGAATAAGGAAACGGTATTTTTCATGAAAACTAATGGCGATAATGACTGGTGTAAGGTGGATAAATTGGGTACCATTGTGCATGTTCTGGGTGTGTTATCATTTTAATAAAGGTTTAGTTAAAGAACCTCTCTATGCCCAAAATACAAAGTTCAAGTGATCAGTAGAAATCATCTGTCATTTAAAAAAAAAAAAATCTAATGAAAACAATTTTTTTTCTGGAGCTCAGCGTTGTTTAGTGTGTTTTCTGCCCACTCATGGCAGGACTAAATGAAATACAGTAAGCTGAAATATTAAAAATGCCTAATTGAAAGAGAAAATGGTAAACATACAGCGTTAATAGTTATGAAAAATATGTTCAATTTTAATCCACTTTCCATTTTAGATAGCCAGGATTGTCATTATTGACACAAAATGAGACACTCCCCGTAAAATACTATATTTTGACATGGGTGTAAATTTAAATCCACATCCTTTGGAGAAAATATTAATATCTTTTATAAGAATATAAGCCAATGTTAACTGTAACATTATAAGAGAACTGTGGGATTTTAAAGCTATAGTTACCTTTAGTTTTTCAGGAGCTAGGTTTTCCCTCAATGGTTTTTTATATACACAATCTTTTAGTGTTAAAATTACCAAAAGGCAGTTTTAGCCAATTCTGAAACTTTGTGTAAATCACAATTCCAGTTTTTGAAAACTGATTTTCAAATATATATTTTTATGTGCTTCCATGTGACAGATTTGCATGCACAGTTGCAGTGCTTGTATACACAGATTAGGCATTTGTGCATACAAATGATTACTTATAAAATACGGAGCTGGCATAATTGCAGGCACAAGTGCTTGATTTCCAAGCAGCTACAGTAATGGGACAAACTCAGCTTCACGTGTGCATGACTGAAAATCAGACTCGTAGAGTCCCCTTCATTCAAAGTGCTTTTCAAACCCGAACCCGTTATAATGCTCTGAGATGTATTTGGGTGGAACTCAGTATGTTATCTTTCACAAGGGACCCTGGCAACATTTCTTTTCTCTTTTTTCCCTTGTTGCTCTGCTTGCATTCACAAGACAGAGTTTCACTTTGAGTCATATGCAGGTGAATCCAAAATCTGAAAGTGAAACAGCCATTAACTTTCCTCCAGGTTTGCTCAAAAGTGATTCAAGAGTCACTCAAAAGATCACACCCCCTTTTTTTTCCAAACCTGGGCCTTGCACAAGGTACAAATGCATGTGCTTGTAAGGATTCTTGTTGCAAGATGGGAACCTTGGTTTGTTTTGAGTTTAATGAGGATGCATTTTAGTTAGTATAAAGTTTTCTTTAAAAAATTTGAGCACAGCTCAGCTCAAAACATCCATGCTATGCAATTAGCATACTCATTGTAAAGAGCAGTCCCTTTTTAGATAGGTAAGCCAAAACATGACTTGCCCAAGGTCACATATTCACTTAGTGTCTGAACTGGGAGTAGTATTCAAACATCCCTGTTCCTACTTTTCTCTTCCAAATACCCGCTCTCATTCTCTAATGTCTTTTCCTCATCTTTCTGGTCAGAATATTTTATATTGAAAATTCCACTGGAAAAAATAATAAAGAAATTTAAACAAATGACTTGCATATTTCCTAACTGCCTTTGCCTTGCTTTGGGCTTTAATTGTAGGAGGGTCTAAGGAAATTGCATTTGGGTGATGACACAAACAGATTTCTTCCTCTCTCTGAATGATGGCATTTTAAACTTTTAATCCCTTTCATCAAAAACTGGGTGAAAATCATAGTCCTAAACAATAATTAAAATAAAATTTCCATCTCTTGACAGAGAGAGAAATTGTTTATAGTAAATGTGCCTTTCAGCCTTCTCTCATGCCTTCTCCCAAAAGGGCTGATTAGGATGTAATAATTGGGGATGATAGCGGGAGGAAGACGACAATTCCATTTAATTAAAGATAATTTATTTTACTTTAACTTGGTGATGTCCCACATGAATAAGAGTAGATTTAGCAGATAGATTTATTAATGGGTACTGACATCTCAGCTGACATAAAAAGCAAACATTTTCTTTCCTCGTTGTTTTTATTGTGTCTCGGCACCTGAAACTGCTGTCACCCCATTTCCCTTCCGCTCCATAGAGATGAAGACATTTCCAGCGAGCGTACAACTCATAATTCATTACTTGAGATGGGCCTGAGCCACTGAGCTCGGCCTTCTCTCTGCTTACCATAGGATCTTACGTTCAGCCTAATGTTGGAGGTCACCACGATAAGTCCTAGGTGTAAGTTAAAGGCTCACTGCAGGTCTTCAGCTTGTCCTAAACTCATGGCGCAGATGCCTTGAGGGCTGTGAAAAGGTGTAAATAACATTTTCCCGCATCCTAAAGGAGATGCACGTACCAAGGGAGGTCCACTGGCCTGAATGAAGCTGTCCGTGGGTAGATGCTGCGGACAGTTTTGTCTAAATTTATTGATTTATGAATGCAGTTACTGGCCATGTCTCTTCCCTGAGCAGCATTGCCACTATTAGGCCATGCTGGTCTCCTCTAGCCATCCTGATATATGAGAGTTTGAATTGCTTTGTGCTACTACAGCTTCCTTGAGTGGCAGGCTGTCTCCTGCCTGGCGCTGTATGCATGTGGAATCTAGCCAGTAGACACCAGATTAAATCTAGACTGAATTTAGCCTCCTATCTCTCATCAGCCGTTTGGGGTCCAATCATGTCAATTCCACTGTTTTATTATCAGTTTATACTCTTGATCAGATTCTTAGCCATCGTAAATCATTTGAAGGCTGCTGGTTTCAGTGGTGTGATGCTGATTTACACCAGCTGGAACTGTGTTCTTTGATGTTCTGTATATCAAACCTGATTAGCAAGAATCTCTCAGGGTTTGTTTTTTTTTAGGTAAATGTGTAGATCTAATTAATGATCGTATATTCTTTAAGTTACTTGAACACGCTGTGCTAGGTAGGTAATGACCAGAGCCACTGGAAAATTGCAGGATTAAGACTCATTTCTTGCAGAGAAATTTGGGAGGAAAATATGGGCAGATGTCTGATACATTCACTGTCTCTGCGTGTATTTGTAAACAGAACATAGAAAATAAGAAACACAAAATGGTTCTCAATACATGTGGTGAAAAAAAAGTTATGAAGTAGATACCACCATGAAAGAAAATACGTGCATACCTCTTCCTTTTCTCTGTCTCTTCTGGGAACTCCTTTTTTTAAAAAACGCTTGGAGATATGCTAACTTAAATTAAATGTGAATTAGAATTTACATATGACAACTACCCCTGAATCTCTGCCAAATGGCACCTTTGTTATTTTCATCATCACATTTATTTCCATCTCCTATTCTTTTTTCTTTACCCATTCTTTTATTCCTTCCCATTAAGATCTGATGCTGGGTTGCTGAGTGTTTTTAAGTGTATGCATGCCAGGATATATGTCTCCTACCAGGACCAGTCTCTAATTTCTTACAAATATGGGATTTTTCTCTCCCCTTTTCTATCCACCGTTGGATTCATCCCCCTCCCTCTTCACCCATTCTCCATGTCTTCATCAGCTTGCTGTTTTTGCTGCTTTTTCTGTTCTCAATATTATTTCTCTACCTACCCATACGAAGTCCTCCTGACCCACACTTCCTCAGGATTATTTTGTGAAACATGCCATAATTGGGACACTTTCTTATGAACAACCAAAGTAAGGGTCACAAGAGTCATCTGAAGTCAAGTGTGTTGATTCAGCCTGTCAAGTCTGCTTTCTCCCAAGGTGAAAATTGATGTGTGCCAATATCGGTGATAGACAGAGACTTGGCTTTGGTGAGAATGGTTTTGTCTTTCTCCATTTCTCTGGTACTTTTATTTTGCCTTTCATCTCATTTGTTTTTTTCCATCCCCTCTCATCCATAGCCTCTCCTCCCTCAATGTTTTTAGTGGTAGATAGTCATGAGGATTCTTTTAACTACAAGAAACATGACCTGCACTCAGTGCTCAAAGTATTACTGAAGTTAACACCTGATGTTAACAGCATTTCTTGGGCCCAGTTCTTATCCTGCAGGGCCAACTCTACTGGGGTCAGCAAGAGTCTTCTGATTAGTAAAAACCAGTTGTATTTAGGCCTTTATGTCCAATGTGAATAGTGACGGGCTACCTACCACAATACAAACTATTTCCAGGTAGGTAACCTTTGTACCATTTCTTTCTTTCTCTCCTTAACTCCTCTTAAAAGATCTCACTGAAACAGAAGATGGAGAACAGGGGATATCACCCGGGGGCTTGGCTGCTCTACCAGCAGATTCATTACACCAAGGAAAGGCTATTTATCATTCTGTCCTCTCTGAGACGAGCTTGAGAAAAAACTCGCAAACTTCCATTTCATTGAGTTGCCATGAAGTTTCCTCTCCACAGTTATTTAATCTTGCAGGATCCCCTGTGCACCCTCCCCACCACCTCCACTGCTGATTGGTGGAAGAGTCCTGCTTGCCATTTGCTCCTGCTTGGCTGGGAAGAAAAAACCATGGTTTTAAACATGGCACCATTTTTGCCTCCCTGCCGGTCAGCAGCAAGCAGCAGGGCTGCCAAGGTCCCTCGGCCAATTAGCATCAGGAGGCCAAAAACAGCCGTATTTAAAACTGCCGTTTTCTCCTCCTCACTGATCAGAAGCAAGCCATAAGCAGGGCCTGTCCACCGATCAGCAGCAGGAGGGGCATGTGGGGGCGCCTGCATAATTAAAGGAGCCCCAGCACAGCCCACTTCTACCGTGAATTCGGTAGGGCGCTAGTCATTGCCGACGGTGTCATGTTTTCTGGGATTCCTCTCTCAGCTTTGCCTTTTCTCTAGTTTGATCTCATTGCCTTGCTTCACCAGAGTCTTTCAGTGCCCGTCACTGTGGTACATGTCCTCTCCTTACACTGTTATTCCATGTTTTATTTTCCAATTTTTCTTTAACCCTTATGTTTTCCCAGTACAAATTAGAAACAACTTGAAACTGATTGGACCGTTTGGAGAGCTCCACCTACAGACAGTTTTATTCCCCAGGAGCACTTATGGCATGTTAGAGAAGAGCAGGCTGCCAATTGAAATAATGGCTCTGTCAAAGCTTAGGAAACAGTGGAGCAATGGAGGAAACTGCAGAATCTGTCATTAGAGTTCACCCGCAATTTCCTACCCTCCCTACTAATGACTGAGGATGATGGTATTCGTACTTATACTGCTGTGGTAACGATCTGGGAAAGTGTCTTAATAAAGAGAAATGGCAGAAAGAAATCAGAGTTGGAACAGAAACTATCCAGCTCCATTTATGTTGTTGTTGTTGCTTTTTTAGAATGAATATTTCTGCACAGGGATGACATAATGTGTTTTTTTTTTTTTAAATTTAGTTGACCCTTTTTTAACTTTGGGCGTTCACAAGATGCAGTATTCAAGAGTTCCATCTGGAAAATATTTTAACTCAATGGGATCTGTGGAGTTAAAGTATCGTATAGAGTGGGATAAGAAAAAAAATTAAACAGCTAATGCTTAGGGTATGTTTAGAATAAGGGAGTTGTTTGTATAGAAGTGATTGCTGGTAGAATTGGAACAAACAGCGCAGAGCAGATGGGTGGTTTAGTCGAGATCTCTATGTTTCACCTCAGAATGAGCTGTGGTTTAGAAAACTGGCACTCTGCAGTCACTTTTGAATCTACACCAGTCTACAGATTTGTGCCTGATCACATTATAGCAGAAGTCCCATACATGTAAAACGGCTTGCTATACTGGTAGCTTTGCTGAAGTCAAAGGAAGCTGAGAAATTTTACGCACGCTGATGAACTGGACCCTCACAAAACTCCCATGTCAAAACAGCCGTTGCTAGGATAAGTCTGTTCAAAGCGTTTGTAGAAAACAATGACACATCGAAAAGACTTTGGTGGAGGAAATTTCAAGACGTTGCAGCACTGCGATAATTCTCCTTTCAATAAGTTCACCATGATTATTATCGTCACCAGCACGAGAACAGGCAATGGCAAGAAGCAAACCTGTTTAAAACCTGCAGTTTAAAGATCCTATATTCTATGGACAACGTACGGCACTTGCAGGAGAACTCGTGTCAATTAAAGCATGTAACACAAAATGTGAGGGAGAACTCGGAGTTGATTTTGTGATCGGTCTCGCACCTGCATTTGTTTTCTGCAGCACTAAACAACCTTTTTCATTAACCCTGGGTGACCTTTAACCTCCCGTTATTCCCCAGGGCTTTGTCTTTGTCAGTGAGCCCTTTTCGGTTCTGTGACTTACAGGTGGTTACTGTAGCTATGTACACTTGTTTTTCATGGTGCACCGTGCACTTAACGGCTCAGCAGGACCTGCAATTTCATACCTCTCACGGGGCTGGGGGTTGGTTTGCATGTGCTTTTCTGTTTTGTGGCTCATATGGTATCAATTACTATTTGATGGCAATGCCAAACCCTAGGCCTTTTGCATGTTTGTCCTGTGAGAAAGATCTGGAAGAGCCGACATCTGGTTTTGATTGTTGCAATTGCAGGTTGATAGAATAAACGCAGGGTGAGGTGGGTGGGTTTTCCTTCCGGCCCTTTCCACTCTGGGCTGGTAATGTGCTTCACTTGTGGATCTGGTCTTTTCATCATCTCACTCCTCCCCCATCTCCCTTCTCCCTCTTCCTCTCACTCCAAATCACCAGCAGCAACATGTGGCCCAAATTAGGGACCTGTGATTTAAAAAGCACCCTTCTGCTGGAAACCTGGAATAGGTCAGTCCAGGAAACAGAGAATATGCTTATAACACATAGTTAAAATACAAATTGACTTTAACTGAAAGTCCGGGAAATTCATCCCTAGAACTGGCAAAATTATCTGTGTTTGGATGGCAGGGCTGGGGAGAAGGAATAGAGGGGTCACTGGAATGTGTGTTTGCCTTTGGAGGGCAGCACTGCAGCTGACTTCTCATTGTCATCTACCCAGCATTGGGTGAGTCTTAGCGTTACTGAACTGGAGACAGTAGGGGGTACCCAGAAAGTGTCTCCTCATTACTGCTGCTCAGCAGGGATCGAATGTATAAGTGTGCCTGGGGAAGGACTATCACATTGGGGAAAAGAAGGCAAAGAAGTGATTATAGGGAAAGAAATAGTGACTTCTTTAAGCAAAACACTTTCATCAGCAACATTACAACATGTCTGTGTGGATTGCAGTGCCAAGCAGGTTTTCCCTTGTGTTGCTGCACCACAGAAGTGCTGTGATCAGTTTGAGTCTTTTCGTATCGCTGCAGCAGTTTCAGCCTTCCATAGAAAATTACGAATTCAAATAGGCTGAAAAGTTAATGAGGAGCCTTGCTTAAAAATATTGCTGTGAGCAACCCTATCGTATGAACTAAAAACAGGCAACCCCGATGAAAAAAGTTTAAATGCAGACTGCAGAGATGGGGAACAAGACCCAGGTGGCTAATTTCAGGAGCTCGTGCAGAGCGTAATGGTCTTATTTCTTACCCATCATTTATTTTGGAGTTCGGCTCATGCATTATCCAAACCCAGTAGCCATCACCAAAATCAGAGATCAAAGGAGCAAAATCTACAAGAAAAGGGACTCTGCTGCAGAGAGAAAGTCCTGTGGTGGATGTTTGTTACATCCCAGGTATTCGCTTAAGAGCATTTTTTCTTCCTATGTGAAGCTGACATCAGCTAATGCAGACCAGATCATTTCAGAGAGCAGGTTTATACTTTTTGGCAGTTCTGATAGCCATTACATTTTACCATTTGGTAGCGTACTTATAATTTAATAAAAATTCTCTTTTGAGATCTTTATTTTAAGGGAATTTCACCATGTATTAGGATCTATGGACCACTGACTGATGGGTTTATTCTCTTAACAAATGTTTCCTTATATCAAGTACTTATTTAAGTGGATTTCTCTGTATCCGGAAATATGCAGCCTTAAATCACTATTGTATTGTACAGCTTGCACTGACTATTTCAGCTCAGTATGCCAGGTAATATATTTTCTTTAATTTACCATTATACTTGAAGGCCAGACTGATGGCTTGCCAAAGTCTATTGTGTTGACACTGTCATAGCATTGCAGAGGGGATACCCTCAGCCTCAGCTGGGGAACATCACAAAAGCAGAAAAAAACATTAAAGCATTTTAGTTTGAGAGGAGACTAAGAGTTCCCTGACAGAAGTATAACCAAGTCTGAGAATGGACGGGAGGGAGGAGAAGTGATATGGGAAAGACCATCGCCAAGACTGAACGAGTAGTGAAAACCCCATATGACTTCTGCTCAGAGCTGGTTTGTAAAACACCTGCTGCTGACTGTCACTGGAAAAAGTAGTGGCATGGACTAGTAGAGAAAATAAGGGGCAGCCTTAGCCACGGTAACTTGCATTTGTATAGCAACTTTCTCTGAGGACAGCTCTGCTACATATAATGAAGCCAAGGCACAAAAAGGTTAAATCATTTGCCTGAGGTCCCACAGCAAGTCGGTAGCAGAGCCAGGGTTTGACCTATGATTTCTAGCTTACAATCTGTGTATAATCACTATCTCACACTGCTTCTGTCTACTGGAAGTACAAGGATATGAATTTAACTGCTTTTTATCTGCTAGAGTTCGAACATTTCCCAAAGCTGTCCATTTTTTTAATGAACTCTAGTCTTGCAATTCTTTCTTCGGTCATACTGAAACATGTATTACTCATCATCATCATCCTGTGAATATCATGGGCTTTCCTTCATGTGTTTGTCTACTTGCTTAACAGGCATGCTCTGTAGTAAGAGTATCTCAACTCTGAAGGGTCAGTCTTAACCCTTCAGCAGTAGGGGGTATCTATTTCAAGACAATGATAACAGTTGTACCTGACGTACTTGGCTGAAGAACCTTTTGTAATTCATATTTCTAACTTCTTATGTGGTTAATGACTCTGAACTTTAAATCACAAATTTTCAAATGGAATAAAGTGCTTGTATTAGGTTCCTCCCAAAAATCACTTTTGTGAAAAACAGAAGGACCTGCAAAGCAGTGATTTTTCCAGAAAAGAAAGAAAGGAGAAAAAAGGTGGTAGAACTTCAGGCTGACTCTCAAAATTTTAAATATGAGAAATCTTTCATTGTGTCATGTTACGGATTGCGTGCTTTCAGACAATATTATTCATTCATTTCTTCAAACATTTCTATCATGACACAACATATTTTTAAAATTCAGAACATCATATAAATGAAAATATTTAGATCCTTAATGTTTTTTCTGTGAACTCCAAGAACCTGAACGCACCCACAGTTTACTCTACTTTGCTTCTGTTCATCTTTGCAGGAAGCATAATTGTTATTGATGCTAGTGCTAGATCTATTTCCCCAAGCTTCCTATTCTGTTACAAATTAATCCTGTTTTACTCTCCAAATTTTGGATGGAGTCATTGAGCTATTTTTGTTTATCAATAGTTATTCTGTATAACTTATGTGTCTCTCTAAAGTATGACACAGGAAAGATTACTCATTGGAAAAATTATCTGGCAATTTTTTATGGATGGATTAATCTGAAATGCATACTATGTTTTCAGAGATTTAAAAAAATTGCTTGTTGCTTGTTTTTGGAAGAGTGACAAGGGAGATGTGGGCCAATAGAATATTGTATATTCATACAGTTAGTCATTTCCTACATTCCATTTGTTGCCTGTTTAAAATAGCACAGTCCCTATGAAATAAGGAAAAACATCAATAGACTTCATCACCTTTCAGAGGAGATTGTGCATCTGTGCACTTGACTAATATAATAGCAAGTTGAAAAAGGAAGACCAATGAATGGGAATTATCAGTGTTTTAAAAGTGTGACTTACAATGTTCATTTTGTTTCAGTAAGAAGTACAATATCAGGCTCTTTTTTAAGTAAATACAAGATAAAGAGAGATGTCCATGACATCTTGACTTCTGGTTCAGCCAGGAACAGTGAAGCTTCAGTTACTTTATTTTAATCCAGTGCTATTCATTTTATGAATTTTTTTCTATGAAACTGAACCCTCCCCCCCCCCCACTCTTTAACAAGGAAAAATCACACCCAGTTTCATGACACTTTGCAGCTAGCATTTATTTTGGGGGGGGGTTTTCCATCATTTCATGATCATTAAAATCTTTCTGTCTTGCTCTCCTTCTTTTGATGTTTTTATTTCTCTTAACCCATAACTTTAAAAAAAATGACTTTTACATTAAGAAGCTGCTGGCCAGCTCAATTTTTGCTAATGTTTTCACCATCCTTTTTATGCAGATCTTGCAATATAATAAATATCACCGTTATCCCATATTTATCTGTGCTATTTTCCTAGTGAATTCCCTATTACTTATTATAAGGACTACAGCTGTGCAACTCTTCGGTCACTGATTCAGTTTGGCGGAGATTTAGCCTGATTTGGTGGCTGAATCTCCAAATACGAATTGAATCAGGAGAACATTTAATCTCTCCAAATTGATTCGGAGAGATTTGGAAAGATTCAACGATTTAAATATTTACAACTTTAAATATTTTTTCTGTGTACCTTGAGATACCAGGCAACTCGTAAACACTGAGTTGCTGGGGTGGATGGAGCAGGGGGTCCCCAGCGTGCTCAGCAGGAGACCCGGGAATGGACAAGAAGCACTTCCGGTTTACTTCTGGGTCTGCCAGGGAGCATGCAGGGCCCCCCCCACCACGCTCCCCCTGGCTTGGCAGCTGGTGTCTCCTGAGTCTGGGGGGCACCCAGGTCCCCCCATGGCTAATCGCTGGGTGTGGAGGCTGTGGGGAGGGACACAGCAGTGGATCTGGAAGTGAACCAGAAGAACTTCCAGTCCACTTCAGGATTTGCTGCCGAGCATATTGGGGGGGCGGGGGTTGCACTCCTATGGGACACTCCATCTGCCCCAGCATTGCAATGTTCCTTGTACCTTGAGGTTTGTAGAAAAAACATTTAAAGCTGTGTCTATGGCCAAATCACTGATTCTCTGAATCAGCACTGAATCTTCAGATTTGGATTCGGCCAAATCAAATCGGGGACAGTGATCTGAATCAACAAATTGAATCACTGTCCCCAATTCAGGCTAAATCTGAATCAAATAGGGCCCATTTCGCACACCCCTAATAAAGACAATTTACTAGTGATGGCATGATGTCAGCCATGGAAGGTAGAAATGGATCTGTCCCTCTTATATTTGTAGGGTGATGGCCTTTCCAAGCAAGTTCATATATAGGATATATTAAATTATCAGTATAGATATCTTGAGAAACACTACCTATGATCCTTGTTTGCATCTGTTTAGATTGCTAGTTTCATAAAGTTTAATGACCTTCAGATTTTTCTTTCTACTACAAAAAAGTCACCCACATACAAGGTGTGCTTTGTACATTACATACCTTGTAATCTGCTAATATTTTTCCTAAAATCCAGTAATATGAGACCTACAGTAGAGATTTTCAAAAGCACAAAATGGCAGGTACTTAATCCTGTGGGAGTTGATTGGTATTTGGGCACATAACTGCCATTTATGCCTTTAGAGTACTTCCTGTTTGTTACTAGGAGACATTCTGATTTTTGGCAAAAAAATGGGGGAAGTCTTTTTTCTGTTTATCTGTTTATTTATGTTGTTTGGTCTGTTTTTTTGTGAGTACCGTGTAACACTGTATTTTTCACCAAACAGCATAATTGATTCCCATTCCAGAGCAATAGGCAGCTGTAAGCTGCCGAGCTGAAACTTAGCTTCATATAGCCTACTGCTGAAAGGAAGGGTAGTTAAGGCTTTTGTAGGGAATGTAGGGAAAACCAGCACTGTGGTTACTGTGGTGCTGTGGACAAAAGGGGACCCATCAGTAAGCAGTTATTCACTGTGTGCACCAGGATGACTTGCATGCTAGTGTGCACCAGGATGACCTGGCATCATAGAGACTGCAATTCTCACACTCACATTTAGGAATCTAACCAGCTTCTGTTATGATTTGACTTGAAAGCAAATAATGAAGTGAAGTGTAGCCCCAAATTAGGGTCTAGATCAAAGACATATATATAAAGTACAGCTGTGCAAAGCTTTGGCCCCTGACTCGATTCAGCAGAGATTCTGCCCAATTCAGTGGCCAAATGTCTGAATCCAAATCAAATCAGGAGGCCCTTTAATCTCTCTGAATCAAATTGGAACCCTCTGAATTGATTCAGAGAGATTTGGAAAGATTTGGCGATTTGGATATAGGCACAGCTTTAAATGTTTTTTCTACATACTTCAAGGTACCAGGTGGCTCATGAATGCTGTAATGGTGGGGTGGATGGAGTGTCCCACATGAGCATGGAGGCGCTCCCCAGAACACTCGGCAGCCCAGAAGTGAACCAGAAGCACTTCTGGTCCACTTCTGGGTCCACCGGCAAGTGCACAGGGCCCCCCCACCCCGTGCCCCCCCACACCTCCTGGCTTGGTGACTGGTGCCTGAGGGGGGGCACCTGGGGTCCACCTGCAGCTGATCTGATCACTGAGCCAGGGGGGCACAAGGGGTCCAGTTCCCAGTTTCCCACCAAGCATGCGGGGGGGGCGCTCCTATGGGATGCTCCATCCGCCCCAGCATCACAGCACTCATGAATCACGTCTGGTACCTTGAGGTACATAGAAAAAACATTTAAAGTTGTGTCTATATCTGAAGTGCTGATTCGCTGAATCAACATTGAATCTTCAGATTTGGATTTGGCTGAATCAAATCGGGGAAAGTGATCCGAATCAATCAAGCGAATCACTGTCCCCAATTTGGGCTGAAACCAAATTGAATATGACCCATTTCACACACACCTAATATAAAGCTATAGCTTCCCTGCTGTTGTGGTTCAGTGGTAGAATCCTTGTCTGCTATGTGGGAGACCTGGGTTTGCTCCTGAACGTGTATATAATTGCAGCCAATGAGGCTCTGGACTCAGTCTGGGCTTTGAATTGTCTCTCAATGGTCTAAAGGGGGGGATGGAGGGACTGGGCAGCCTCCAGTTTGCAAATAAAGGCATTTTTTTGCAAAGATCTAGTTGGTCTCGTAAAAGATATTACCTCTGCCATGAGTTTTGATTCCTTCTGCTTCTTAACCAATACGGCTACAACCTGGATGCCTAGGCATGTGCGTTGAAGGTCTTGGTGACCTCTCACGGATATACCATGATCCAGAAGGATCAACAGTTGCCTACTACTGTACTCTTATTTCCTTTGAGGTGATTTATAGCACATTCACAATGCAGCGGTGTTTTTTTTTCTGTTAATTGAGAAAGATATATGTGCACTGCCAAGTCTGTGCTGAGAGGTGGATGTCCTCAGTCTAGTTGTAAATATGCTGAGGAAAGGGATATTTATGCCATTTTTATGAAATCCTTCCTGTAAATATATGTATTGGATCACATTCAGAGGTGATGTTTAAAGTAGATAAGAAAATTTTAGGGGCTTTAAGTGACTCCCTTTTGAAATTTGCTAGTAGGTATAAATTACATTGGGAATGTAGGGAAAGCGGATTCATTAGTTTTTTTTTACCTACAACACAACAAATTCCATTTTTTACTGCCTTGTACACTGCTTCTGAATTTGATACAATAACTTTTTGGCCATTTTTCTAGCTTTGAGTCTTATGGTCCATTTAAAAATATGTCATTAACTAGGAATTGCCAGGTCTTGTCACTGATGGGTCACTGGAAGCCACCAAATTTACAAAGCCATGTAAGGTGGAGAAACCTAAAATTTCAGGTTCTTGTGCTGCCCTTTTCACCCCCTCCTTCCATAGTATCCTGCTTTTCCTTTCTGAATCTATTTTATTGACTGGCAGCTTCAGAGGTCAGACTGGGATTTATCAGGTTTTCTTTGGTTGTTGCTTGCACATACAGAAGAACACAAGGGAGTCAGTGGAAAGAAGAGGCAAGTCAGTAAAAGAACAGGGGGTGGAGAGAAGACATGGAAAAGGAGGGGAACATAGCAGGGGGGAAGCTGGGAAGACAGCAAGCAAAAATGGAGAGAAAGGCACCATAAAGCACAGAAATGGAAGATGATATTTGTCAAAAATAGTGGGAACATGTAAAGTAAGCTTGTTCCTTAATTCAAGACAAATTAGTAATCACAGAGGACGGGGTTTATTTTTTTGTTGTTTATTTTGGGGGAGGTTTTTTTTTAGTTAGCAGCCCCTTTATTTTTCCAGGGAGTAATGATCTTTTTGCATGATAGTTCGAATTAAAATAGCAATCTGACTGGTAAGTTCCACATTGTTTATTTCCAGTTAATTCTTCAGGATTTTTCTCCCTGTGAGGTATATGTGATACATGGACTGTTATCAAACAGGAATATGTTGTATGTAATTGCATGTGATACGACTGTAAAAATTTTAAATATTTTGTCTTGACATTTTCCCACTCTGATCATAGCACCCACCTTTGAAGCCCCTAGGCTGGAAATTAAGGGGAAAATGAGACTTTTTAATTACAAAAGATCAATCTTCTATCTTTTTCTAAGAGAGAAAAATTACAACACTTTTGTTAGATAAGTCTGTTGTTGGCTTTTTGTTGGCTGCTTTTGCGGAGAGGCGTCGGTTCCAGTGTCCACTTGTGAACAATATTATCAAATTAGAGTTATGTTAGGCTGGAAGCTCAAGGAGAAAACAAGGATGATGAGGCAGGTGAGAGCATCCTGGAGTAAAAATGACTCTTTTATTATTTGAAGTCAACACTTAAACTCCAGCTCAGGCCAGTAGTGCCTAGCTAATGCCTGTTTAATTAGCTATGTGAAAGGATTTCGTGGGCTTGTTCCAGTGCTTGGCTGACCTTCTTGTTCATGGACTCCACAGAAAAAGAGTCCACAGCAAAGGGCTGGTCCTTGGCAAGGACCTTGGCAAGACAATGTGAGGAAGTGTAAATGTAGCTGCCCATATCCTGTTGCTAGATGACCTTCACTTGCCAGGACTGTTGCATGTTGCCTTTCCCAAGCACAAAATTCACAGAAAAATAAAGAACTTTAAATAAAATCCAGTTACAATCCCTCTTTTTAAAATGGCAAATTTTGTTTTAAAATTTTTAAGTAAGTAAAAATCAGAGGTTTCAAAGTTGTAGAGTCACTGAAAAACAAGAGAGGAAGGGTGGAAGAGTAACTGAAAGAGACTATTTCAACTTTAAAAGTGTTACTAAATATTACTGATATCTACATCTCTTTCTCATATATACTGTAATTTAAGAAACCATCATGTGGTTTACCACAGGTTATTTTAAAGCACAAAGGCAGCAGAATAAGGCTAACATGCTCTCAACTGGGCACTCTTAAACATGAATGTTAACAACCCACAATTGTTAAGTTTATCATGATATTTTTAGAATTGGGGTAATTATAGTAAAGGTGAATGCCACAGTGCAGAAAATCTAACCTTTAATGTCAATCATTTCACTCCTTTAAAAAAAAATTCTGTTGCAACTATAGAAAGCTTTTTTAATCTGTTTCAATAGGCACATTGCTTTTTTGAAAGTATGAGCAATATCTGAAGTGTTTAGAATAAAAGACTAAACACTCTTTTCTGGCCAGTAGTTTATAAAACGATAGTACCATATACTAAGTGTACTGCAATTTGAGTCTATTTTGTGTTTTTTGTCTGCAGACGATTGCTAAAGCATTAATTCTGCCATTAAGGACTTCTCTAAATATTTCCATTGTCTTATTATGATTGTTCTGTGATAGCAGCAAGAAGGTACCGTAAACATTTTTCTGGGAAAAAATCCACTCTTCTCAGTCATCCAGCATCGTGGGAGGGGATGTTGACTAGACGGGTGGGGATGTGACGAAGAGTCTGGAAAGGGGAGATTTGAGAGAGCAGCTTGGTAAGGTAGGAGCTGACCCCTCTCCCTCTTGGCTCCTCCATCTTCCCGTTGGCTGGAGCTTAGGGTATTGATCAGGTTGCATGACTCCCCTATCTCTCCTCTCCATTCCACTTAGTATTTGCCCCTTTTGCCTCGTTAGCTACCAACCTGCCCTCCCCTTAGCAGTAGCCTAGGGGTTGTGTTTTCAGGATGTAGAACAGCTGACCGTTTGCCTGTTCTGAGATCAGGAAGGATTTTCTCCCACTAGGGCCAAATTGGCTGAAGTCCAGCGCGTGTGTGTTTTTTTACCTTTGTCTGCCTTAGTGTCCTGGAGGCACAATTGGATTGAAAATAGTAGAATTTGAAAGTTTATATTAGGAAAGGTAAGACGGACACAGCTTGCAGCCGGTGTCCAGTATGGGTAAAAGGGTAATAGGGCAAGCAGCCAGAGGTAAATAAATCCCTGGATTTTGCTGGTGGTGTTATGCTTATTGGATTTAAGGTCTTCACAGATGTGGCAAAGAGAGCTGACCTCTGGCAGTGGCAGGCCAAGAAAGATGATTGGTTACATGTCTGGTCCCTTGAAACCTAACACTGGCCCCCGTGTTAAATCCCTGGTAAATGGGAGCAGGGTGTAGGGATGGCTGTCTTTCAGTGTCACGTTAGTAAAATTGTGGTCTATTATTTAAATCATGTCCGCATCTATTGTTCATTCTTCTGCATCTCCTGATCAATGACTACTGGCTATTGTTGTCAGGGCTTGGGTATAGATTTATTTCTGCTATTGTTCAGACTCATATTATGTCCTTTTCCCTTAACATTAAATCTTCAAGCAAGTTTTTCTGTCTTCTCTTTCTGTGACTGGTAGTTTGCTTATAGTAAGCAAATAAAAGTACATCAGTAGCTTCTGAATATTACATGTATTTCCTTTTTCATGAATTTGCCAGGTGCAGAGTGTATGAATTGATATCAGTGGGAGTTGAGGGCCCTCAAGGGATCAGGCCTGAATTACGAAAAAACGTTGAAGTTACTATAGAGTTTATATTTTTACTTTTCATGTATAGTGCCCTGTATACCTTCCCAGAAAGGCACTACAATCTATTGAATGTATATATTTAGTATACAAACATTTTAAAAATTCCCTTGGGGTATATGTGAGCATTTTGTATTTAAATACATATAGAAAACCTCTGTTGTGAGTCCGTGAATTTTCTTGCCAAACTGTCTAAAGTGTAATTCTATCAACCTTACTCAGGTAGAGTAGGATCTTGCTCATCAAATAGCCGTGTTGAAATCAACCAGACAACTCAAAGAGTAAGTTACTCGGTGTAAGAGTGGCAGATTCTGGCCCTTTGTTTGCTGTTTATTTTGATGGAAGGAATGGAATTTTTCTTGCAATGTTTGTGAAATGCAGGCTGGACGTAGATGGGCTTTTTCCTAACGTTGCTTTCAGTTGTATTTTATTGGTGGATTTCTCTTTCCTTTCGCTGTGACCTGTGAATGTCAGAGTAGGCTCACTGCCAATTTTGTGATCTGCTGCCTGCTTCAAAATGGAGGCAGGAAGGTATCCATTTTCATCAAGATGATGACAGTGCTTCAGTCTTCCTGACCATCTGGAGAGAGGAACTTTTTAATCAGAAACAAAAAACTGAGGGTTTAAACATATATAGCAAAATAAAATGCAACGTTAAACTATACCTTATGAGTCCAGATTTTTTCTTTTATGTTGTCCCAGTCAAATTAAATGCAAACAAGAAAATACAAGAGCTATTTTTGTAAAAAGCACATTACAGAAATCTCTGGTGTATTAGTAAACAAATGTAAGTAAATTAGTTTTTTGGCACACATGCTAAGTTTGTTGCACACACAAATATAATAAGTACTAAAAAGCGTGTTCCCTCCCCCTTCTGAGACACACACATGCTGTGTTGGTGGTCTTGTGTAGATCCAGGTTTTTTAGTACTCCTTTCAAGCTTCTCTGCAAGGAGCAAGTACTCTGGGAATTTAATATCCCAAGATATGTTTATAATTTTCAGTTTTTTAGTTAGCACATATTCTAAATTACATTTTTTTAGTTGAGGGAACAAATGTGACTTCTTGCATCGCCTTCCTTTGCATCTCTAAAATTGTAAAATCATTGTACTTTCATATAATAAATCAATATTGTTTCATGTTTCAGTTATTCTATATATATATATGTTAAACAGTGTATCAGATGAAAGACATATTTTGGCAAAACCTTCACAAATATTCTTGTGTAAAGCTGGAAAATATCATACCTGAGTTTCTTCTGAAGGTTACCATTTATTTTCCAGTCACACAAATGCTGAGGATTTTTGTATTCCAAGAAAAGTATTGTATAGTGTTATAAACTGATTTAAACTGACCAAGGAAAAAAAAAACCCTCAATATTTCTTTCCTGCTTCTATTTTAAAGCCACATACCTTGAAATACTTCAGTCATTGCTAAAGGCATACTAAATTAGTCCTTTTTCCTCAGGTTTATGCCCCGTCAGCAAGCACTGCCGACTACAATAGGGATTCACCTGGTTATCCATCCTCAAAACCAGCAGCCAGCACTTTTCCTAGCTCCTTCTTCATGCAAGGTAGGATGCTGCTTTCAAAGGGAAATCTATTGTGCTTACATTTTCTGTATTCATATTTTGGCTTATACATATTAGAGACAGGCTAGACTATCATCCTTTGCTCTGTTACATTACCATTAAAATGAAGACCTGCAAGTCTTCATTTGGCCATTATGGCTATGAACATCTTGTTTTGATCCGGTAATGAAATGGAATAATGAAAAAGATTAGCCAATTCTTATCATTTAAGTTACTTAGGCAACTCTTCAATGTGTTTGTATACATGCACATGCATTATACTAAATGCACACAGCAGGTGAGTGTTCTTTGTGTATAAATGTGTGTGCACATGTATGTGTATGAAAGAGTCTATAAAATGTATAATATTTACAGTGTAGAGCATATGCACTTAATATACATGCATAGACATTATATAGTATAAATTAATTAACTGCATAGGGTCTCTTATTTGAAAATGGGTTAGTAGATTTTATAGATTCACTGTCACTCATTTTTTAAAGTCTAACAGTGTATTTCTTCCACTTACTCATATATGAATCCCATTAAAATAAAGTTCCAAGTAATTTATTAGTCAAAAGACCTAGACTTTTTGGAATTATCCCCAGACAAAAATGGGGTGTCCGCATTTTGCTCTATTTAGGACCATATTATTCACTTCTTAACATGTATGCATGAGTAGTCACATTTAATTGAATAGGATTACTTGGATATCTTCACCTAAGCACATTCAGAAGTGTGTGCAGGAACAAGGCTCAGATGTCCTCTACTTTGTCTTCCCCTGCCAAAAGAATAAAATTGATTCCTTCTTCCATCACCTTTCACCTTGGATTAGATGACCCTGGAGGTCTCTTCCCACTCTATGATTCAGTGAACCAGCATGGCAGATAGAAACTACACATCTATACTTCAGTTTCCTTTGACTCACCAGACTAGCACCTCAGATAAAAATAAATCATTTCATGCTGGAATCTATAGTGTCTCCAAAGCATGCCTTCATATTACATATGAGGGATTTAATTGAGCATGCTCACATCTGGGATTTTGGCATGGCCCTACCATTATTTTTTATATTTAGTTCTGGCACAAGGAGGAAAGCTGGAGCTTGGCAGAGGATCTGTTTAGTATCACACCAGGAAATCAGGCAGTTAGGCCCCAGACTGATTGAGCTGCTGCATCAAGAATAGGCAAAAACAGTCAGTTCCACCTGGCTTGGGTAACAGTTATTCATATGTTCAAAGGCTTGTCTGCTGTGCTCCATCACACCTGACTGTTAGAAGCAGCAAGCCATCACCTCACGGCTGTGTCCTCTACCTCTTCACCTCACTTGCTTCTGCCTTGCTACTCTATAACCCCAGCAGATTTTAGGTTGTTTCCTTCATCAGCGGTAGTGTAATAATTCCTTATTACCACTCATAATGGGCTATTAACGAGACAGTGGTCGTGACTATACATGTGCTTTAATGTGCAGTAGCCTATTTTACTGTGCATTAAAGTGCCACGTAAAAAACAGTGCAATTATGACAATGCGCAGTAAAATAATCTGCTGCACATTAAGCATCACTTAAAAACCATGCGTATTTGTTACTGTTCATTAAGGCAGCCTAATGGGCATTTGTTTAGTACCTCACAAGGAAAGTACTAAATTTAATGTGCATTAGGAAAAATGCCTTAATGCACGTGTAGACATGCCCAGTGATAGGAAAACATCATTACAGACAGTGCTTCTTTTGTCATGACCCTTGATCTATCCTAACTGTGTCTTGAAGTTGGAAGGCAGTAGATAGTGAAAATGAAAAGTCCTAACAGCATTTAAAAAGAGTGAAACCAATACATTTCTATGGACAGTAAGCCTATGTAGACTTTAATACAGAATATGAATCTTTTCAAATTTTGTAATTATCCTATTTGGTTTGTAAATTTCTATTGATATAGGATTCAGGGTACCTATGAATAGTTTATTTGGCTTTAATTTTATGGGATCATTCCATACTGAAAGGGAAAAAAAAAAAGGCATGTTGATTATTACTGTTTCCTTGCTAGGGCTAGGAACATACATTACACATAAACCAGTTTAAGTGATCAGAACCTGGTTTAAACCTGTAACAGAACAGATGTTTAGTGCATATAAATCAGTTTGAAAATGGCTGAAACCAGTTTGAGATAAACCTTGTTGAATGTAGTATCAGACTTAACTGATTTGGCTAAAACTGGTTTATGCAATATTTGTCCCAAACCCCTTGCTAATTTAAGATAAACCAGACACCCCCAGCATCCTGTCATGCTCTCTGGGCTGGGCGGGGTCTGTGCTCACTAGTAGGGCTGGCCCTGCCCCTCTGCTCCCTGGCTGGAGCTTGGCACAGACTTGCAGGTACAGAATGTCTGCCTGGCTTCCCCCTGATAAGCAGGGATTATATCCCTCTCCCCCCGCCTTACGCAGACACCTCAGCATTAACTAGCAGACCATGCGCTGGCTACGGTCCGGTCCATGCTGTGGGAGAGGACCGAAGCAGACAGGCTTTTTTCAGCTTAGTCTTCTTCCTTGGAAGAGCTGTATAAGAAGAGCTCCATTAGTTAATGGAGAGAGCCTTTGTTTTCTTAATGAGTTGATAAACACTGAGTTAGGGGTGACAAACATTCCCTGCTGGGCAGCTCAGGAGTGGGGGGAATAATAAGAGCATCCTGCCAGTGCCTGGCCCCGCCTCCCTCAGCTCAGCCCTGTGGAAGGGATGGGAGGGCTGCTGTAGTGCCCCACCTCTTCTAGCCTGAGGCACTGCAGGCATGTCCCTGCATTTCTCAGATGTCTGTGTGGGTTTCAACCTAATTTAGCATAGCCAGAATAGACTAACCTGCAAGGCTTGAATCAATTCAGGCTTAGGCTTCTTGAATGTCTGTCCCTGACCTAAATCACTAGTTAAAAGTAAGGAAAATAGCTACCCCTTTTAAGGACTTAGCTTCAGGTGTAAACTTCAGGTGTGAACTTTTCACATCTCAAGGGCAGTTTGTATTTTGTTATACCACAATAAAGTCACTCAGAAATGGAAATGATGTGCATGTTTGGTGCTGAATTATTAAAACCCTAGAAGAAGGTACAGTGTAGATAAGGCAACTCTAAAAACAAAAGGCTAAAAAAATTACAATGATGCACCAAAGCCAGTGTGTCCAGGATGTCTTATTCAAAAATTGTTAGATCATTCCAAATTCAGTTTGGAAACACTTAATTTTCTTTTGAAACTCATAGTTTGCTCCAACTGAAGTTTACAGTAACTTGGGGTTTACATATTTAAATTAATGGTAAAACAGCAAGACCAGAACTACAGAGAAACTTGAAGTTATAGAACTGGCTTGAAATAAGTGAAGATGATAGTACTATTTGCTATTGTTCCATTTGGCTTAATTTTTTATTTAAGAGCATGCTTTTATGTTACATTTGTGTAGCCCTTAGGACAGACAAGCAATATATAGCATCCATTTTATGGTTACTGTTTTTTAATGTAAGCAATTAACCCAAACAGAAATACATTTTATGCATATCAAGCTCTGTTAGGCTAGTTATTTATAAGAAAACAAAGCTTAACTATTTTATAACCAAGATTTAGAGCTTTCAGAAAAGCCACATTTTCTTTCTGCTTTACAGATGGTCATCACAGCAGTGACCCATGGAGCTCCTCCAGTGGGATGAATCAGCCTGGTTATGGAGGAATGTTGGGCAATTCTTCTCATATTCCACAGTCAAGTAGCTACTGCAGTCTGCATCCGCATGACCGTTTGGTAAGAGACACGTGTGAGGGAGCAAAGAAAGGAGCATGTGCATGTGGAGAGAGGAAATATATAAAGACAGGAAGTGATACAGAGTTTTTATTGATTATGAGATAACTGTTATAACCAGGGATCCTGGTTTTCCCTCTTAAAAAATTGCAACTTTTCTGCTAAAAAATACAAATTCTCTAATAACCCCCCTCCCCAGATCCATGGTTAAAATTAAAGGCCCCCCACAGCCCCACCCCTATGTCCTTGCTCATGCCTCTCATTCCCTTCCCCCAACATCCATGCCCCCCAGATAAGTATGTGGGGCAGGCGCAGGCTGCAGGCATGGGCTCCTGCCTTGCTTCCCACCCCCCAGGGCCTCCACAGACCAGCAGGCATGACCTGACATGGCAGGGAACAGCTGGGCCATGCAGGGATTTCCTCGCTGCTGTGAGCTTCATGCTGCCCTGGCGACATGCCTCCTGTGCATGCCGTTGCTCTAAGGGGATCAGCTCTGCATGCAGGAGGCTCATCGCCAGAGCAGTGTGGAGCTCATAGCGGTGAGCAGCTTTTGTGCAAGGCCCTTCTGCTCCCTGCTGCACCAGGTCCCGGAGGCCCCAGAGGAGGAAATCAGGACAGACTTCGCAATGGCAAGCAGCTTCTCTGTGCAGGCCCGCTGCTCCCTGCCACCCTGCATCCCTCTCCAGGGATGATGGGCACACCCCATTGCGGCAGGGAGCAGAGGGGCTGTGTGGAGAAGCTGCTCGCTGCTGTGAGCTCTGCGCCTCCTGCACACAGTGTTGAGGCCCTCAAAGCAGCAGCCCATGCAAAGGGTGCCTTGCCAGGACAGCGTGGAGATCCCCACATGGCCCAGCTGTTGCCTACTGTATCAGGTCATGCCCGATGGGCTTCAGAGGCCCTGGGGGAGGGAAGCAGGGCAGGAGCCTGCAGCCTGCACCTGCCTCACTTACAGCTCCGGGGGGCAGGGTCTCCCCTGCTTCCCAGGAGTGTGCGCAGCAGCAGGGATCCAGCCCTCTCCCTCCCACAGATGAGCCACACACGGCCCCTCCTGCTCCCTGCTGGGGCCCTGCAGCCACACGTTGTGGCCCCGGGCTCCAAACACGACCCGGCTCAATCCCCCTCTTCCCCCCACTTACCTGCTAGAGCTGCTCTGCAGGATGCCTGTCTCACTGCCTTCCTCCCTCTTGCTCCCAGCTCCCTGTAGGTTGGAACCGTGCCAGCCTGCAGGGAGCTCATTGCAAAATTGCAAAATCTTCACATTCTCTGATAAAACAAGAAATCTGCGTTTCCCTCTGCTAAAAGACAAAATCTGTGGTTTACTCCATTTTTCCAGAAACAAAAACCCAGATCCCTGATTATAACTCAGTCACAGACTGGTTACATGGGAATAAAATGGGTATCCCATACTCAGGGCACTAAGCAGTCTTTATTACACCCTCATGTATTCTATATATCTCACATATTTTACAAAGTAAGCTTCCAAAAAAGCTTCCGGGAAACTTTGTTTAAAATATTTTGTTCTTGGTGAATTGCACCTTTCTCCTGTAAAGCTAGTTTCCTTAGTTTCCATGGCCTAAAATCAACTCTGTCTTTAGATAGATAAATAGTTTATATGGCCACTTATAAGTATTTTAGGTCATATGAGGATTTTAAATCATACCTCCACTCTCCTTGTGCCTCTGCCCCATCCCTGCTCTCCCCACCAGCAGGAAGTCTTTTCAAAGCCTTCTCAGACAGAACAGGTTTCCATAGAGTGAAAGTGGTAAAAGTAACATGCTCAGGAGAGTAAGATGAATTGTTTAAAAGGAAGTGGGATCTATATTCTATGTAAGTGGCCTGAAATGTCTCTTACATGGTAACTTTAGCCACATATATGCTGCTTACCTATCTAGAAGAGTCACATAAAATAGGACTGGAAGGAAACTCAGGAGGTTATCAAGAGCCACCCTTCTGCTCGAGGCAGCACCATCCCTATGCAAACCATCCTATACAGGTGCTTGTTTAATCCAGTTCTGAAACTCCACAAACCACCCTGGTTCCACAGATACACGACACAATGCCACAATGCTCCCAGCAGGAGGACTAGGACACCCTGGAACTGTAGTTGGACTGTTGGTTTGCTAGGGCTAATTCAATCAGTGGTATTTGACTAGGGCAAACTGAGACCTTGTATGGGCACAACCTTAAGAGTATTTTCCTAATATTACCATTAAATTTAGGCAGTAACAATAAAATAGGATTGTGCCAATTCCCATTGCATTAGAAACCAAAAAAGATATATTTGGGCAAAGAGAAAAGAGCGAACTGATAAAAGGAGGAGGGGTTTTACTATCTCCAACATATACACTTTTATAGTTGTGGGAGACAAAGGGTGTGTCTATATTCAACACTAACTGCATAGTAAACTAATTCTACTAAGCATTAGCACATCATGGCGAAAGCCATGCTATTGCACTATGCATAGTAGAATTAGTTTACTGCACATTAGCATCACTTAAGAAGTGTGCACTGGTGCTACTGCACAGTAGTGTTGGTTACTGTGCATTTAGGGTAGTACCTGTTATTTTATAAGTACTAAACTTAATGCTCAATAACCACAGCACATAAATGCACACATAGACACACCCAGAGAATCCTCATTTCTTGCTCTTTTAGTGCAACTCCATCATAATTTCTGTTCATGTTTCATTTGTTAGAGACTAGGAAAAAGAAGCATTGGGCAGAGGGGAGAAAAGGGTTGCTCATTTGGGGCTGAATTTTGAAGGAGTTTGTCTCTCCATAAAATTAAATATGGGCTTCATTTTAAAGTAAACAAGTTTATGAATTTAGTTTTGTGATCTGAAAAAACAGTGCAAGAAGTTCAAGATTTCAAATCCCACAGGATCAATAAATAACTAAGTTAAAGTTAAAAAAGAAATTAAAATTCGATACATCAAATAGTTGGTACGCCACATCTATATAATATGCCCAAGGGCATAAGGACACAAAAATAACCTTAACTCCATCATATAGTAAAGTAATAAGAGGAAAAAAATAACCTGTCTTTTTAAAAAATGTTTTTTCTAATTAGTCAGAATTGTTTGCTTCTTGCATGATGTCAGTACAAGACAGAATAAAGGTTGTCCAAGTGCCTTCATTATCCATTTTTGTTATTTAATTATAGGGACATTCAGTCTTAACTCCTAGACAGTGGGTGTGTCTACACATTCATTAATGCACTTTTGTTATTGTGCATTAAATTTGGTACCTCTAATGTGAGGTACTCACTAGATGCTCATTAGGCTGGTCTAATGCACAGTAGCAAAAGCACACTCTTTTTTAGTGACATTTAATGCACAGTAGCCTAATTTTGGTGCATTAGCATATTAGCATGGTTTTTGCCAAGACACTCTAATGTGTGGTAAAGTAGGCTACTGCACATTAAAGCACACGTGTAGACACACCTAGTATAAATTTTGTCTAGAAATAATTATTTAACCTAATTTTTAGAGGCAGTGAGATACTTGTTGACCTCAGTGTGAATTGCAAGCTCTCAACGCCTCTACATGTCAGGTTCATATTATTTTTTGCACTTAGACTAATTAACATCAGGTAGCATGGAGTGGGAGGAGAAAGTAATATTTTAATTGCTTCCCTACCTCATTTATACTTGGACTGCACTGGGAAGTCTTTGATTTTAGTGCGACAAGAAACTGAAGGAAGTGTCAATGTCTTTGGTTCAACTGGAACTGCTGCAGGGCTAAATACAGTCCAAAAAAACCCGGTTGTTGTCTATTACTCTTATTTTCTCAGAGATTATAGTAATTTTTAAGTTGTTTGTAATATTAAGTACAATTTCTGTCCAACTATAATTTATGGCAGATGCTGTGTTTCTCCTGATACGTTTGGCGGCAGCCCTTTTATTCCTTCCCTTGAGAAATGAGAAATTCTTAGTTGCTGATCATGAAGCAATTTGTTTGTGTGTCATGGAACAGAAGTCAAGTAGTGGTGATATCACTTACAGTTAGACTGTCAACTTAAACAATTGTTGTTTACTTATTTTGGACCATATGACAAATCCTCTTCACCCACATGATTTTAGCCAATTAGATTGTCAACTATAATGCTGAAGTGGCTTATGAGTCAAAGCCTGAATCTTTATTCACACTTTAATTAGGCTTGATGGGTGGATTTGGTGGAGAAAGAATATGGGTTTTACCTGTATAATCTCTATAATTATATTATATACTCACATGCTTTGAGGTAACTTTAAAATACGAGGTAACCATATTTAACGTCATAATTAAATATGAAAAGTGTTGTAGGAGTAGTAGAATAATAAACATTAAGAAAGCAACAATGTCATAGTGGAGATTCTCTGTTTAGAGCAAGCCTGTGGTTGGAACTGTACCACATGATGTAGAAAAAGTGATTACTTTAGGCTAACTTCATATTGGCAACATGGCAGAGCAGTTAATGCATTCTGGAACAGTGAGTTCCAGCCCTCCTCCGGACTCATGCCAAAGGCCATTCCCAGTTGACCTAAGTGTAAATGAGCACCTGGAGAGTCAAAGTCTACCAGTCATGTTGGCCATTGTTTTGTGTGCTGTTTGCTAAGAAACTAAAATGTCTTACATACAGTAAACCAGTGGGTCATTTAGTTTGGATTGACGTGCCTTCCTGTATTTCCCTGATCCTGCCCTGTTATAGTTGTTTTAGTTTGCTCCTACTCTCAGTGTCCTGTAACAATGGGCAGCAATCACAAAGGCATAGCTGTCCTCTAAACATTCTCTTAGGAATATCCCCTTTACTGGGGGCTAAAACATGAGGATGCTCTAGGGCAGTGATTCTCAGCTGGGGTGTTGAGGCACCCTGGACTGTTATGAGATCTTTTGATGTGTGTCATAATGTTTGAGGAGATAAGCAGGTGTGAGGAGATAAATGCAGGCTTATCTCTGCCTGACCACTGCCCTCCCCCCATGGCCCAGCCCCTCTGCAAGCAGGTAAGTACTATAATATATTAGTTCTTGAAGTGAGGTGCTACTCAATCACAGAAAGTTATGGAAGGGTGCTTTGAGTCAAACAAAGAGTGCTTCAAGTCCAAAAATTTTGAGAACGATGGTGCTGGGGCTTACCTGTACAGATAACTTATACTGATGTAACTAAAAGTAAAATGTTGCACGATGAAAAACTCTGGACATGTTAAATTGCTTTAAGCTAGTTTGAAATGAAACAAAGGATTCAGAAGTGAAGTTGTGTGTGAAGTTTAACTAAATCAATGCAATGTCACAATTTCAGCTGAAGAAATTCAACCCCATGTACAGATGAGGCCAGAAAGCTGCTCATGACATTGATGCACCACCCACTTTACACTTTCTTGGAGACCTTAATACACCAGCTTTACAATGCAACACAAAACAGCCATAGTGGGGCAGAGAATTTGGCCCATTAGATCAACTAGCTTGTTTCTGTGCCAGCTTGTTTCCTTACAGTTCATTTTCTAGTGCCTTGTCAGGTCTAGTTTTAAATGTCACAAGTAACATGTTTTTACCACCTCCCTCGGGAGACTATTCCTCCAACTAATAGCTATCACTGTCACAAAGGTTTTCTGATATGTAGCATGAATTTTCTTTCTCAATTTCCTCCCATTACTTCTGCACTAGCAGCAGTTATGAACCTACATATTCATACCCATCAAATATTTGTAGACGGATATACTTGTATATCCTTCTGAAGCTGTCAAATACGAGTAGAAAAATTTAATCATTTCTTTGTCTTGTGACAACAAGACCTGTTCTCTCCTTTGGGTGAAATGGTGTAGCAGCTCAGAATGAACCATCCTATGCTTTTTCATGTTTCATTATTTTAAATGTTCTACTGTTTATTCTGTCTTCCACAGAGCTACCCCTCACACTCTTCAGCAGACATCAATTCCAGTCTTCCTCCAATGTCCACTTTCCACCGCAGTGGTACAAATCATTACAGCGCTTCTTCCTGCACACCACCTGCTAATGGAACAGATAGTATAATGGGTGAGTTGAAGAAAAATCTCCCTGCTAATGAGTACAATAGCACTCTTATTCCATGACGTGTCCTGACACCTCATGTACTTTAGCATAATATGCCACCACTGACTAAATGTAGAGGGCAGGAATAGGTTTTTTTATAACATACTGTACTTCTTATATACAACACACACCTGTTTTTCAAAAATTAGCTGCTGAAAATCAGGGTGCACATTTTAAGCAAGGTAATTAAAGCTGCTGGTGTCATCAGCTTCTGCTACACAAGCCTCTGTTTGCTGGGGGAAGAGAAAGTAATTCTGTACATGCTACATGGAGGGCTCCTTTGCTACTGGCTGTGGACACTTTCTCTTGACAGGGGCTGACTCTGTGGAAGTCGGCAGGCACTTCTGGCTGCCCACCCAGCTCAAGTCAAAAGATAAGAGGGGATGGGCATCTTGACTCAGCCAGCACACTTAGTGTCCTGTCACTAAGGAGTTAACAGAGCAGACAGTGTTTTTCTCCCCCACAACTGCAGCTGCCTGTGTTTCCCCTGGGTAATTACAATACTTACCAGGATTTTCAAGAGAAGATTCTTTCATAGATTTCATAGACATTAGGGCTGGAAGGGACCTCGCAGGATCATTGGATTCAGCCTGCTGCTCAAGGGGCAGAAAGTCTGCTGGGGTCAAAAGATCCATACAAGATAAGCATCCAAATGTATCTTAAAGGTGTCCAGAGTAGGTGCTCGCACCACTTCTGGGGGGAGTCTATTCCAGACTCTGGGGACTCAGGCGGTAAAGAAGATGGTAAAAAAGTCTTCCTGGGTCTTGCTTAAGCTCCTTCAATAGATGCAAGCCAGGGTTTTGTTTGCTTTCCTGGCTGTGGCATCACATTGGTAGCTCATGTTCATCTTGTCGTCAGTCATGACCCCCAAGTCTCTTTCGGTCGTGGTGCTAGTGAGGGTAGCACTGCCAAGCCTAGAAGTGTGATGTGGACTTTTTTCCCCTGAGGTGGAGCACCTTGCATTTCTCTGTGTTGAATGTCATCAGGTTTTGATCTGCCCACTTTGTGTGACCACACTTCCCCATCGTTTGGTGTTATCAGTGAATTTAGCCAGTCTGCTTCTTTTTCTTCATTCTGTATTTTTAAACAAAGGCTAAGTACAGACAGTCAAAAAGCCTGAAAATGAATCAATTCAATCTTTGCAGGTTAGTCTAAGCTGCATGGATTTAACTGATAAGCAAGTGAATAGACATTCACTTTAGATTTCAGAAATGCAGCCTGCAGTAGCCCAAGCCAGACCCTGGGGAGCAACTCAGATAGCTTGGGCTAAAGCTAGCCAGCCACCCTGCAAAATGGGGGGAGGGGAGGAGGAGAGAGGCAGAGGAGAGGGTTGGGGGAAGGTGCAAAGCATCCTGGGATGCTGGGATATTATGAGTTAACTTGCATCTGAAGGGGATCTGAGACAGAAGTTCAATAAACTGTTTTAACCTAAATCAGTTAAGTCTGATACTACATCCATCTAGGCTTATCTTAAACCAGTTTCAGCCATTTTGAAAGTGATTTATGTGCACTGAACTTTTGTTGTGTTACAGACTTGAACTGGTTTCCAATCACTTATACCAGTTTGTGTGTAATTTCTGACCCTAGCCTAAGTGCCTGTTTTTATTCAGGGGTCTGTTGAATGCAAGGAATATGGTATTGGGTAGGATAAACTAAAAGTTTCCTTGTTCCCAGTATGTTTCCTGAAAGATTATAAATGATATCAAAATGTGCTTTAAATGCCCCCTTAGTTCATAGCTTTTAATATTTAAGTTTATAAATGTGGCATTTTGACCAAAATGGTTTACTGAGTTAATGTTTATGTAGAAAACACGCTACAAAAAATAAATACATGATACTGTTGATTTTGAAATCAAGTACATTGTATTCAGCTCCTGTTTTAATTGTCTGCAGTTCCTAGTGAACTGATACTCCACTCAGACATCTCAACATTCATCAGGTTTTTATTTGCTTTCTACCCTTATCAGTGATGGCATCATATCTGTGTAGCAAGAAGAGAACCTTCTTTTCTAATGTTACTGATTTTTTTTCCTAACAACCTCTGTCAATTAATAGCATACATCTATATACTTTCTTGAATATTTGGCATATATCAGTTAAGACATAAATACAGGAAGTAAAGAAATATTGCATAGCCTGTATCTCAGAGAACAAATGAAGCTAATTAAATAATTGGTAAATAAGGAACACATACTTTGACACATGTTTCAGATTACTCACATGATTCTGTATAAAATGACTGTAAGCAGGACTAATGTAGTAAGAATGGAGGGTGGGTTCAAACATTAACACATGGGCATAATATTTTTCGAGGTCTCGGAACAAAGAAGAAACTCAATACAGTCTCTTCTTAATTTGTCACTGTCTGTGAAAAATGTATCCCATTACAGTATAGGATTTCAGTGCTCAATCTTGTCATTCCTTTCAGACTTCTTCCCTTACAATGTTTCTTGCTCTGTGCGCATAACACAGAAATCACTATCTGTTAAAAAAGTCTGATAGTACCAGATTTAATTGATCCATTTTCTAGGTCAATAGAAGAAATAGCCTTTAAGATAAAACTTGTAAGGAACAGAATGTGAGCATATTCTATATTGAATCCTGTCTTCAGATCCTAAAAAGACTATTTCTGAATTAACCATCTGTATTATTGGAGTAGACGTCTCCAAAATGAAAATTTTCAACTAGAATTTTTGTTGAAAATTCAGTACTTGACTGGAGCCCAGAAAATATACCAGAAAGTTGTTCTGATTTTTTAATAAGCTGAACATACTGTACTGCTAAAACTTTTGGACCACCCAGATCCTAAGAATTGTGTGATGTTTAATATCCACTTAATACCTGAGTATCTCTAGAAGATTATTGAGACAGCAACCACAATAGTAATGTGGTTGGTTGTATGTTCCATATATCTATGATAGATATCTTGTAATGAATACTCTTTATCAAGTTAAGATCAGCTGCATTCACTCTAAATAGCATCACAGGAAGACTTTGAGTACCATAAATTTGAACAGCATACAAACAGGTAGAAAAAATCTGTGAATGAAACACATCACAACTGTGACTAGAAGCCGTGCTTAATCTTATGCATAGTAAGACCAAGACATAATAAGACCGAATTGTCATTGAGCTTTCAAATCCAAAGCTATACAGTGTTTAAACAACCAGTTATTAAGATAGATTTAATATAGCATGGCCTTATGATTACTTCAGAATATTTATCAGGTACATGTATTAATCCTGCTTGCTATTTTCATTTCTAATGACATGTTTGTATGACATGATGCATTGTGATATGTAGCTTTTCTTGTAGAAACATAATGTGCATTTCCCCTTGAGGCCTTGGTTTCACAGCAATTTTATTATTAGAGCAGTCACATAATACTACACTTTATTTTTTACAAGAATGTTAAGCTTCAAGATTCAGCAGGGTGATAAAGTGTCACATTGCTTAAGAGGAATATGAATTTTATCCAACAGTGTCACTACATCACAGTTTGGAAAGATCACTGTCTATGAATAGCAAGACAATCCAAGTTTTCCCTTCATTTTTTAAACAAAGACAAAACTTCCATTCTACCTTCAGAGATTCTGGGAGGCTGAAGATATTTTTGCATGCTCCCCCTTACCCTCCCAATAAAGGGCTGCTGCCCTTCTTGCCCCCTCCCAGTTGTGCTACTGATGTGAAGTGTTCCTTCCTCAGCACCGGGTGTTGTGGCACCAGACACTGCAGCCCCAAAGTGTTTATGGTACTCACTAACCTGCCCATTAGCCTGGTACCACTCTTCCTTCAGTATGTAACAGATGTAGTTTCAATATATCCATTGAACCCACTGAACTCCATCAGAGCTTACTTAGCATATGTGAGAGTGAGTTCCCATCAGTTTCTCTATTATCCCCCCCAGAGTATATATCTCTTCTTGTCTCAGCTCTCTGCTGAAGTAACACCATAGGATTACTCAGATAATATATCAAAAGAAGCACCCTTCAAGAAGTGACAGTCATGGTACCTTTACTAGCTCAGGTCATACAGTTTCCCCTTAGGTATGTTCTCTTATCCTAGGAAGCCTGACAGTATACCACTCCAAGAAATTGAGGAAAAACAACCCATATTGCTCGATATCCTCCATAGAACTTCAGTGAAAAAGATTAGCATGCCTGTCAATGAAGACCTATTTAAACCCACTTGATTGATCTAGCACTCTTCTCCAGCTTGAGGGGGAGAGATGGGAAGTACAAATATTGTTCTGTATAGTGCAGAAAAAGGATCCTCCTGCCTTGCAACATGGGCAAAGCACCAGGGAGAAGCACTGCCAGAACTGGTCAGATCAGAAGTTCAGTGTGTCAGATCCACTGACTCCATGGACCAGTGTAAGGATTAGGCTGTAAGCAGCGTTAAGAAGTGTGGAGTCCAAGTCATGTTCCCAGTCCATAGCAATATCTATGTAGTCAAGGCCAGGCTAGGTGAGGAGCCAGGGAGTCCAGAGCACTCAAGAGAGTAAGTGGGAACAAAGAACTGGGGTCCAAGGCAGGTGCAAGACAGGAACACAGCACAAGGGTCCAAGGCTAGGAATAAAGCTAGGAGCTTCTGCAGAGTGTGAGATACTGAGCAGCAAAAGCCCAAATGAAAGGCCTGGGTTTTATGTCCTAAGCTCGGCTTATCCTGAAGACAGTTAGTTTAACTTTTGCAGCTGGTGCTACTTTCATACTAGGTGGCACTACTGAAGGCGCAGATTGCATTCTAACAGCTGGATATGTTTCTGGCCCCTGGGATAGGCTACCTACTATCATGGGCAGGCTGCCTAAAGAACACCTGGAGGAATGAAGACTGTTTTGGCAGAAATCCACCTAACAGGATGAAGACTGCGTGGACCAGTGGGTCTTCGAAGTAATGTTCCAAGGGTTTTCCATCCAATTTTACTCTTTAACCACTCTACCTTCCTTTTTTCCCATCCAAGTTCAGGGATTCCTTTTCTAAGAAACTTTTGGAATGGGGAGTAAACTGCTTAATACAGCTTGGATCTATAGAAGAAGTGCTCTCAGAGTTCAGAAGAAAGAGCTTCTACTCCCTCTACTTCTTGGTCTCAAAGAAGAAAGAGGTTTGGGAAGACCCAACCTCAGTCTACAATGTCTAAATATGTTTATGGAATTTAATTTTTTTTACATCCCCTTTCTATACATTTTGATATTAATGATAGAAATATTTTTGTTGGCCTGTGAGTGGAAGGTGAAATTGATGTTTTTCATGATTTTTTTCTCTGGATTCTTCAAACTGTTTTTCAGACTTGGGCTTTACTTTACATTTCTATTAACACACCGACAGACTATAGTTCAAGTTCCTGGTGGGGACTCTTTTTACTAGCTATAAAGTACTGTAGTCCTTCCTCACTCTGCTTAACAGTCTGGATTTTGGCTGGATAACTTTATACACAAGGTATAGAATACCTTCTTGCAAAGTTCAAAGCATTTCAATAGGCTTATATATATGGGGCAAAACTGAAGCCATTTCACTTCCATTCACTAAGGAGTTACAATACAGGATACCTGATTTTTCACTAACTAGTCATTTCCTGTTGTCCTAGTCTACTGTTTGATGTCCATTCTACCTCTAGACAATTTCTATTCACTGGTCCTGTTACCTCTGAAGTTTTGGGGCTCACTATGCTAGGCAGCCCCTGCTGCACCTCTTTTTAGGACCTGTCATACCCTGTTAATTATATAGATTTCCCTCGCTCTATGCGGGTTCTGTATATGCGAATTCACTCTTAAGCAATGACCCTTTTTATACCAAAAATTCATTATATGCAAGGTAAATTTACTCTTACGTGATTTGTGTGGTGGAAGTCTGCAGTCAGATTTCTGGGTCTGCTGGGGTGTGTGATGGGGAGCCCCCCTGCACCTCATCAGCTCGGCGACTGGTGCCTCCTGAATCTGGGGGGCACCCAGGTCCCCCTATGGCCAATTGCCAATCCAGGGGGATGCCGGGTGGCCCCCCCTGTGCACTCTCCTGGCGGACCCAGAAGTAGACCAGAAATATTTCTGGTCTACTTCCAGGTTCACCGCTGAACATGTGGGGGGCTTCCCCACACTCCTGTGGGACACTCCATCTGCCCCAGCATCACAGCGTTCATGAGGCATGCCTGGTACCTCAAGGTATGTAGAAAAAACATTTAAAGCTGTGTCTGTGGCTGAATCTCTGAATCAGCATCAAATCTTCAGATTCGATTTGGCTGAATCGAATCGGGGCAGTGATCTGAATCAACAAATCTAATCACTGTCCCTGATTCAGGCTGAATCCGAATCCAAATCAAATATGGCCCGTTTTGCACACCAGTAACGTACAACATAAAGCAAGGGAAACCTGTACCTATTTTCCCTTCTATTAAGGTAAGAGATTTCATCGTCACTCACAATCTAAATCAAAGTATTTGCATTAAAGTCAAATACTTGTTTATTTAAGAAACAGAACTGTATATAAAAATGAATCTCATTTAATCTTCAGGCCACAAATGAACTCTCTGAAGTAGTTCCAAGATCTCAGTCTGGTTGTGTCAAGTTTGCTGCCTACATCTCTATTCTCTCTCAGCTCCTTTATTTGTCCATTTTCCCTAATGTCTTTCAAAACTGTCAGTCTTTTAACATCTTAAAAGAAAAAGCTGCTATGTAGTACATAGAAGGAGTTAAAGGGTCAACCGTATAGTCATCCTCAAGGCAGAACCCACTGACCATCTACAGTGGTTGCTTTGTATTTTGATCCTCCAGGGCAGTTCAGCCTGATGCTGAAAATTTCAGGATCTTCGGTCAAGCTGGACTACTTATACACGACTGGGTGTTGCAGACTGTAAGCACAAGAAACTGCCAGCAGTCTCAAAACTTTCTATTCCCAACTTCCAGCCCTTCTGCACACACTACTTCTTGTCTTTTTTGCTTGTAGCTGGAATCAGGAACAAAAGGAGTGATAAAACTGATTCCTAGATTGGCTCCATTCAAGGAACAAGAAACACAGCATGTGCAGGTTTAGTGTGGGCTTTAAAGCTTATAGACAGCTTACTTGGTTCAGACTGGTAGAAGGCAACCCTCAGGGCAGACCCCATATAACAGCATAGACACACCTATAGAAATCTTGGAAAATCATAGAAAATGGGATTGGAAGGGACCTTGAGGGTTCATTTAGTCCATTCTCCTAACCCAAGTCAGGATCAACTAAACCTAAAAGATCTTTGTCTAACTCAGTGGGGATCATTCTTTTTGGCAGACATGCCACAGATTAGACCCACACCCTCCTCAAATGTCACACTCATCCCTTCATCCCTCACCCAGTTTGCTGGTTAGCTTTCTGCTCTCTGCCCTGTGCTCCCTGACCAAGCCACATCTCTGCTTTCTGCTTCCTACTTTTTGCTCCCTGCCTGATCTGACGTTTCCTATCTGACCCTGTGCTGCCTGTTCCCTCCCCAGCTCATGGCACCCCAGTCTAACCTGTTTTAATAAATCCCCATCAAAGAAGGTTCCACAATCTCCCTCTATAATCTCTTTCAGTGCTTAGTCATCCTTATAGTTAGGTAGGGTTTTTTTTCCCTAATCTCTAACTTAAATGTCCCTTGCTGTAATTTTAGTCTACTACCACTTACTGTATCCCCAGTGGACAGAGAGAACAGTTTTGTAGCCTTTCTCTTTGCTCAAAAGTTACATATTTGAAAGCTGTTATCATGCCTGAGTCTTCTTCAGACTAAACAAACTGAATTTTTTTTTTTTTAGTCATTCCTCGGGGATGATATTTTCTAGAGCTTTGATCAGTTTTGTTGCTCTCCTCTGGAATTTCTCCAGTTGGTCGAGATCTTTAATGAAGTGGGTTGCCCAAATTTGGACATAGTACCCCAGCTCACACCTAGTCATGTTGAGTGAAATGGGAGGATTACTTTATGCATCTCAGGTCATAAGTACCCACAGAATTTACCTCACAGTAAATGAAGGCATGGATTTGTAGCATGTCAGTCACTATACAGTAACCGCCTGTGTGCAGGCTCTTTTGCTTTGGGGTTAGCTTTCATTTACTATGGGGAAGAGTATGCACATCAGCAGTTACCATGGAGTATCTGATGTGCTGTTAATCCCTGTCTTTATTTACCTCATAATAATTTGTTTGTGTGCCCAGGCCCTTATATACAACACTTCCATTTATACATTGTTATTTTTGCAATCGTGTGACATTGACTCATGTTGGTTCGTGATCCAATTGCTTACACTCCTTCATCCCCATTTTGTGTTTGTGCAGTTTATTATTCATGACAAAGTATTATACTTTACAAGACAAGTCCTCATTGAATCGGATCTAGGCTTGGCAGGATTCAATTTTTATCAGTAAACTTTGAAAAACGTCAAGTTCATCTTACACTCACAGGCCAACAACAATATTTCCATCATTAATACCAAAATTTATAGAAAGGGGATATAAAACAAATGATGACTGATGGAATGTATGACAACAGAACCACGCTGGCTGTAGTTTGGCCTGCAACTCCCAGAAACCGCAGGGGACTTGAAATAAAGGAAAAGGAAATGACAAAGCAGACAAGGGAGCTACAGGAGAGTAGAGCTGGGAGCAGCTCTGATGCTCAGCTGGCTGTGGTCCTACAGTAGTTACGTTTTATTGATTTATGGATTTTTTTTTTTTATATTTCGACGTGATTTTATAAAGGTCTTAACAGTATACTTTCATTAATAAACTGTCTGCCCCAAACCCCTAATTTAACTGAATTCTGGAAATTTAAATTGATAAAAATCAAAATAAATGTTTAAAAATAAATATGGATATTATCTAAGTATCTGAAAGTAAAGTTCATCAGGCCTAGTCCATTTTAAAGCATCAGATTTTCCTAAGTAGTCTCTAACTTGTCCTTTCCCCATGTTGTTCTGAGCTTTTACTCTTTCTTGCTAATGTTTTAGTTATCTAATCACAGCTAAACTTAGGGGAGACTGGATCAAAACAGGTTTTAAATGCTTCAGACTTTTTGACACCATTTGTTATTAGCTGCCACCTCTGTCTCTCTGCATCTCCTCCTCCCACTGTTTGTAGATCAAGTCTTTCTCTTCTCTTTCTCTTACTACTAATATAATATATTACTTTCACGTTAAATTAAGTTAGGGACATACAGGGCCTTAGCCCTTCTCAGGTTGTCCCTCTGTCCTTAGTAATGAGTCTTAAAATTCCCTATTCTACCAAGTCCATAGTTTTGGTGAATTCTCATAGTAGTTCAGAAAAGCCTCATTTTTCTGGCTTGGTGATCCCATCATAAAATCTCATGATTCACTGTAATATATCCCTTGTTCAATTTCCTTTTTATTTTTTTCCAAGGGCTTTTCACAGGTCTGTCTCCCATTATATTCTGGATCTCCGAGCAAGTGTATACATCCTTGACTTGCAAGGACCTTCTTCCTTTTTTCTTCCTATATGGCCTTCCTGAACAAACTGCACCATTCTATGTCAGTATTCAAGCCCTAAATTATTTCACTAAGTCTTTGTGATACTATTGAACTAAAAAAATTGAATAGCATGCTAAAATTTCCAGTTCTTCTTGTTCATCATTTATACTGCTTGAATTAGATCAGAGGCATGTAGGATGTTCAGCAGACTTCCCCCTTACTTTCCTTTTGTTCCCTCCATAAACCTGTTACGATTACTGATATCTCCTGCACTTCTAGGATTTTGTCATGGTCACTGGTTTGTAATTCCCATGCCACTGGTTAATAGATCTGTGACCAAAAGTGCTCTTTCTCTTCTTTAGGTGGACACAATCTCAATTCCGTAGTAGTTGCAACATCACTTTCATGGCCATGGAAATCAAAGTCCTCTCATTATCTCTGAACTCATGTATTTATCTCCAGAGGTCATCGTTCCCACCTGGTTCTTTACCCTCAACTGGAAGCATTGAAAAGAATAACCTTAAAGCCCCTACCCTTTATTTTTACTCCCAGATTCCTTTCTGAACTGTTCAAGGTCTTACCCAGCATCATCATTAGTACCCATATGGATGAGCAACATAGGATAGTAATCAGAGAGTTGGATGAGCCTCAGCATTCCTTCCATAACTTCTCGCATTCTGGCTCCTGGAAAGCAGTTCTTCTGTGGCGTAAGGTCAGGTTGGCAGATGGATTCTTCTGTCCCCTTCAGATCATATCTGCAGATCAGGATACAAGGGTTGCAGGTCAGCCAGTGCTGCTTAGCACTGCTACAGTCCTTTCTAGTCATCCAGCTTCTTCATCCTTGCAGATCTCCATGTGCATCATATTGATGAAGTCCTTATGATCCTACACACCTTTGAGCCTGGTCCCTTCCTCCTGTAGTTCCTTCTACTGTTTCCTCAGAGGTTCCACTGGTAGGCATCTCTCACATTAAATAGTTTCCCTACTTGGCTTTCCAGGGCAGTGACAGCATTGGGTGCAAGCATTGAGGTTCAAGACCTTTATCTTAGCATGTCCCATATGATACAGGTGAACAAAAAGCTACCAATGTGGTGTTTGGTTTCAACGATACAGCATTTCCCAGCTATTTTGGAAGGTTACTGTAATCCACCTAAGCTCTCCTTAGAGTACTTTCTACAGCTTCTTTTCAAAGCTTCTGTTTGATTCTCTCTGGGTGCGTCTACATGTGCACTTTAATGTGCAGTAGCCTATTTTACTGCACAGTAAAGCAGTGCATAAAAAACCGCGCTATTATGCTAATGCATAGTAAAATAGGCTACTGCACATTAAGCATCACCTAAAAAGCTTGTGCTAGTGTACATTAGTGCAGCCTCGTTTGCACTGATTTAGTAGCTCACATTGGAGGTATTAAATTTAATGTGTATTAGGAAAAGTGCATTAATGCATGTGTGGATGCGGTCTCAGTTCACTAGCTCCCACTAGTTGATAAACAGGTGGGTTTTAAACCCTTTAACTAGGTCAGCCCTGCCCATTCACTAATATATAGTAAAGGTCAAAATATTAAAGGACAGAAGGCTAGAACCCTCAATAATCATTCATTTAACGGGGTTTTGGCTACACTCCCTGGACAGTAATCCATTCTAAACTATACTATGACATGATCAACCAACCAGCCAGCCTTTCTTACCTTCAAGGAGGGAGGAACTGTATTGTTTCTTACCAAGACAGGTCCCCTCCAAAGTCTTCTGTTTTGCTGTACCTTGTTTGCTAGCCATTCCTTTGTTCTTAGCAGTAAAAAATACACAGCTTGGTCCAAGGGAAGTTTTAGCTGAGTTGTGTCTCAGTAAGTGTGTCTACACGCAATGCTTTACTATGCAGTAAAGCATCACTGTCTACACATACACATTTACTGTGCAGTAAATTAGTCTACTATGCAGTTAGTTACTACCAGTAAATACAGGTAGTAAACTAACTGCGCAGTAGATACTGTGCAGTAGGATATCTGTAGATGCTGACCGGGAGCAAATTTGCTTCCAGTCAATCCCAAAACTAGGGGGCCACAGGGGTTGGGAATTCCCTCCCTCTAGGAGCTGAAAGCCGAGCAGCAGCAGGACAGGGTACCTCTCTGCCCACCCTGTCCCAGTGCTGCTGAGCTGCCAGCTCCCAAACAGAAACTGGGAACTGAGTGGTGCTGGCTCTCCGAACTCCCTGTTTCCCTGCACAGCAGGGCACTAGCCAAGAACTGTCCCACTTCTGGGGCAGATCCCAGCCAGTGCAGGCTGCATGAGGATTTTCCCGCCCAGCCTGGAGCTGACTGAGAGCTGCCCCAGAAAGGACAGTTATTGGCCAGCTACTGGCTGGATGGGGAAATCCTTGCACAACCTTGAGCTGGCTGGGACCTACCCCAGAAGTGGGAGTTCCCAGTCATCCGTGGGTTGTATGGGGAAGTCTCACTGGGCATGGGGTTTGTTCCCATGTACAGGGGGCCAGGAGAGCTCTGCAGCACCAGCTGTCTCCCCACTTCCTGTACATCCTTATTTTGTAAACAGAGCCAGGAGATGGCTGCTGCTGCAGTCAGTAGAGTTATCCTTTCTCCATGTACATGGGGACGAGCCCCCAGGCTAGCAGCCAAGGAGAGCCTGGACCTCCCTCTGGCTGCTGCAGGGGACCAGAGCAGGGTTGGAGCAGCCCTCTACCAGGCTGCTCCTGTTGGGGACAGATTGGCTCCCAGCAGAGAGCACATGTAGACATTCTCCCCAGGAAGTCCTACTATGCAGTATTTTACTGTGCAGTAAGCCTTTTTAGCATTATTTACATGTGTAGATGCACCCAGTAATACTCAATCTTGTCAAGTACTGGGTTCACTTCTATACTGTAAGAATATTGTCTCCCTTTACACAAACAGTTCCTGTAGTCAACAGATAGAATTAGACAATAGGGGTGTGTGAAATGGGCTGTATTTGATTCAGAGTTGGATTCAGCCAAAATTGGGGACAGTGATTTGATTTGTTGATTTGGATTACTGTCCCAATTCGATTTGGCTGAATCCGAAATGGAAGATCCGATGCATATTCAGAGAATGAGCAATTCAGCCATAGACACAACTTTAAATGTTTTTTCTACATACCTCGAGGTACCAGGCACAGCTCATTAACACTGCGATGCTGGGGCAGATGGAGCATCTCACAGCAGCACGGGGAGGCCCCCGCATGCTTGGCGGCGGATCTGGAAGTGAACTGGAAGTACTTCTGGTCCGTTTCTGGGTCCACTGCTGAGCACACGGGGTCACAGGGGGATGCTGGATGTTCCCCCAGACCCAGGAAGCACCGCAGTAGACCCAGAAGTGGACCAGAAGGCACCAGTCACCAAGCCAGGGGAGCACCGAGGGGGGCCCTGTGCGCTTCCCAGAAAACCCAAAAGTGAACCGGAAGTGCTTCTGGTCCACTTTCAGGTCTGCTGCCAAGCACACTGGGGACACACACCCCCCTGCGCTCCTGTGGGATGTTCCATCTGCCCCAGCATTGCAGCATTCACGAGCCTCCTTGAGGTATATAGAAAAAAACATTTAAAGCTGTGTCTGTGTCTGAATCTTCAAATGTCTGGGAATCGATTTGGAGGGTTCCAGTCCGATTTGGAGCGATTAAAGGTTCTCCTGATTCAATTCAGATTCAGAGATTCAGCTGCCAAATTGGGCCAAATCTCCACTGACTCGAATCAGCAACCAAAGCTTTGCACAGCTGCATTAGAAACAGACCTCTGAAGTTTAGTTCCTCTGTGAAAACTTGAGGAAACTATTTTGCTTATTATCTTTTAGTGAATTAAAAAGACATAGGGTTGTTTTTTGGTAGAGGAGCACAAGTTCTGTAGATTTTTACAGTCGACTTCCCAAGTGTCTAAATTTCTAGACATCAGTCTGAAATTATTCAGGTGGAGACTTTTAAATTGGAATTTGCAGCATTATGCTTCTTTAACAACTTCTATCTCTAATTGCCACCAAATCTTCTGTTTCTTTGCAATTCTTTTTTAGTATCCATGGGTGCAATAACTCTCCACTGTGACTCGGTACAGTAAATACTAAAACCCAGTGGGTGCGTCTACATCTTCATTAATGCGCAGTAGTTACTGCACATTGAGTAGTACTTCCTTAATGAAGCAGTTCCCTGGTAACTAAAAAGATCTGTCTGGTTCATATACTGGAGGAATCAAAAAGCATGGTAGGGAGATGCAGGGCTAAAACGGCCAGTGTTGTCTTTTAGAATTTGCATGTCTCTAGCAGGGTGGTGCTACATGTTGTAGGGAAGCTTAGGTATCACAAATTAGGCACTGATCTTCTTTTGAAGTGTAGGGAAATTTCAGTCCTGTGTCACTACTGTCCTTTGGGGACTGAAAGAGTCATCCTCAGTTTCCTCATGAAACTTCTGTTAATGCAAAGCATATGAATTGCTCTTTGTGTCTACGAGCAAGGGCTGCCCCCATTTTTTCTCTTCGTTGAAGTCATGGTTATGGCCTGTTTATTCACGATGCAATCATTTATAGGGGTATTTCTGATACTCCCATCATTTCTGTAGCTGTGGGCTCTAGGAAGACAAATATAGGATGATGACTTCACTCAAGAAACAAGGATTCTGAATCAAATATCTGAAATTCTTGCACTTCTGTTTAACTTTTCTATAAGTATTCTTTTTCTTTTGTATTACTTTTGAATGCAGATTTCTCTTCTAAATCACATCTGTGTAAGGTGAAAGAGGTTCAAATTGCTCTATACTTTTTAAAAAGGATTTAATATATCTTCATCTTCCATTCTGGAGAAGTACAAACGCACTTTTGCAAATGCTTGATGCTTTAGACTATGCATTGGTTCTTTTATCTATCCAGCTACTTCACCATTGTATTCAAGGGCGTATCCTAGTATGCATGTTCAAGTATGAGTTTGTTTCTTCGTTTCCACTCATTCAGGGGTAATAGAACTGATGCCTATGGAATTGCACAGAGGACACACACAGAGGAAAGCAGTATCTACATCATCTGGCTTATGAAAGTCCTTCTGCAGACATAAAAGGGCTGGAAGAGCTGTTGCTCTTTGCAGCAGACTAATCTGACAGTCTTCTGGTGGGAAATGTGCATGAGAGTTAATAATAGGGAGTTTAGGATCCAGGCAAGATGATAGAGCTTCTGAGATAAGTATCCAGACTTGTATTAGTGATGGGCCCGTTGTTATCCCAGGAGCTTGCCTGGGTTTTTTTGTGGGGGAGGGAGAGGGGACAGAGGGGTTTCTTGTGAAGTGTAGGAGTTTTAGGGCAAATTCCACTCCACAGTGTAAGGTTATAAAACCTTCTTTCTTTACAGTCATGACAATCAAGTGGTGGAACCTCCTGAGCTTAACTGTCATGTACTTTTCCTTTTCACCTATATTCCTATGAAAATGAATTATTGATCACTTGAAATTTAGTTTTCTTTCCTGTGGAAGAGAATAGAATAATTTAAAGGTTTTGGTAGGCTACAATAAATCTCACTCTCAGTATCTTGCCTACTGTCAGTTCAAATGCAAATGTGAAGACCTTGTTGCCTTTTTTCATCTCAGTTGTGGAAGGGATTTGAATCTGAATGGCTATTAACTGGATCAGGCCACAGGCCCATTTTGCCCAATATCCTGTGTCACATAGTGGCAGAGCGTGGAGGGGAAGGGAGAGTGAACTGGGTATGACCAGGGGGGTTCCACTGTTCCTCTCTCATTGGCAGCTTCCAGCATTTAAGGTCTAGGAAAATCTAATTCAGGGACTGTGTCCCTAATTCCCATGCTCAATGGCTACTGATGCCCCTTTCCTACAAGAATTTGACCAAACCCTTTTTGAATCAAGCTAAACTGTCAGCTTCCACAACATTTGGTGGCAATGAGTTGCACACATTAATTACATGCTGTGTGAAAAAGAACTTCCTTTCGTTCTTTTTAAGTGTATTACTCCCTAGTTGAATTTTGTAACCGCTACTTCTTGTATTGTGTGAGATAGTACATAATAATAATCTCTTACTTTCTCTTTGCCATTTAGGATTTTGTAAACCTTTATCATATCTCCCCTCAAGCATCTCTTTTCTAAACTGGGTATGCCTCTTCAGTCTCTCCTCATCTGGGACCCTCCCATACTGCTAATCATTTTTGTTGCCCTTCTCTGTATGTTCTGTACTTCTTCTATACTATTTTTGAGATGTATTCAAGGGGCACAGTATTCAAGGTGTGGATTTGTGGGGGACACAGTATTCAAGGTGGGATGCTTGCACATAATGAAACTTTCCATTTTTTTCACAATTCCCTCCTTAATAATTCCTAACATTTTGTTTGCCTTTTTTAATGGCTGCTGAGCACAGAACCGATATTTTAGTGAACTGTCCACAGTGGCTCCCAGATCTCTTTCCTGTGTGGCAAAAGCTAATATAGAGTCCATCATAGGTATAGTTGGGGTTACTTTTGCCCAGGCGCATTGCTTTTCTCTTGCATACATTGAATTGCACCTGCCATTTAGTTGCCCATTCATTCAATCATGCCAGATGCTGCTGTAGTTCCTTACAGTCTGCCTTGGTTTTTACCACTTTGAATATAATGAGAGTTTTGTGTCTGAGAACACTCTGAGGAGTGTTTAGTGGTCTAAAATTTGGGCTGACCTCAAATTCTGGGTCAGCTCCCAACAAAATCGACTCATTCTTCTGTAGTAGTTAATTGGGTATCTTGCCGTTTGTTATCACTTGTCATTTAAAAGAGATACTAAAAAGAGTCTATTTGATGCGCTCGTGTTAATCTGCTCTATTTTCCCTTTCCCATTATTTTGAGTATGCCAGTTGATTCATGCTATTTAGTGATTCCTCTATCAAATGAGCTGCTAGTGCCACCTATTATTAAGGTTGCCTGAGACTTCCCATTATAGGATTCTGTTTTCAGATTCTTATATCTTTACTAGTTTTCAGCCATTTGGGTTGGAATTTCTAAGCTGGGTATATGCCTCAGGCTGAGGTTTCTGTTGGTGTGGGGTTTAAAAAAACAAACCAAACCAAAATGGACTAGCTATTTCTGAGAATGAGACTAAAGGAAAATATGTTGTTTTGTCCAACTTAAAAAACTGAGGCAATATTTTCCTTTGGAAAGCTCCAATGCCCCGTGCTTTGGAGTAGGAACTTAAAGTTTGGCAGAAGGGTGATGGATCTGTCAGGAAAGTGCCTCTTGCTGTCTCCATGAGCATTTCTAAATTTGAACAGGTTGTGAGGCTCTAAAGAAGTTGCAGTCATTAAATCCTCAGTAAAGACATTTTATCTTCTAGCTGCTAAATTCCCAGAGGATTCTGTCCATATGGAACATATACTAGCCCAGGGGTAAAGAAAACTTACCCTGCAATTGTAGTTCCTGGAGGCCAATCTGGTTCTGAATTTGGGTAGATAGCAGAGAGCCTGTTTTTTCTTTTTGTTTCTCAATGAATTCCCCTTGTAGCTTGAGGCAGTAAGAATGAGGAAGTTGCTTCATTCGAATTCAGAGGAGACAAGAGCCAGATACACAGGTGGATTGAGATGGGGGCGGGAGTACTTTGGGACAAGAAGCCTGACAAGATGACAGAAACTAGGGTCTGGCAGTACTGAGGCAAACTAAATTAAGAATTGGGTATGGGGTAGACAAAGATTGCCTGGGCAAGAAGACCAAGATTGAGAATCAGTAGGGTAAAAGGAAAAGCAATGCGGGGGAAAAGAGACATACGATGGGACGCTGAGTTGTGGGAGAACTGGGACTGACTGAGACAAAAGGGCAGAGATATGGGACACTGAGACTATAAAACCCTGAAGAGGGAGAGAGAGATGGCAACTGAGGACCAGTCAGGAAAAGGAAATGGAAAGGATATGAGATGATTGGAGTCATACTGGCCAAGGCAGGTTGGGTGAGGAATGGGAGCAAACTGAATGGATGGCCAAAGGACATGGAGGTGTGGTTGGTGAGGCTAGAACTTCCCTGGGCAAGAGGTCAGAAATGGATTGGGAGGAGAAGTGTGAAGAGTAGAAACTGGGATTGGCTGGGTGGAGTGAATGAGGCTGGGACAAGAAGATTGAGCTAAGACAGGGACAGGGTGAAGCTGGTAGGACAGAGGGACCTTGTTGGGCAGGTGGGCAGAAGTCTGTGACTCCTAGAGAACACTCACATATTTGAACGGGCCCCTGCCTCTTTCACTGCACAGGACTGACCTGTACTGGAGATCCGTCGAGCTTGTGTTGTGAAGATGTTTGTTTGTAGGATATCTTCCCTAGAGGTCGGAGGCTGTATAGAGAATAGTGCAGGAGATAGCAAGACAAGAGAGGTATCTCTCATAGCTAAAGTAGCAAAATGCTGCCCAGAGTAACTGGCCTGTATTTTTCTTCAGCTACAGAATAGCTATGTAATAAACCAAACTTTTCACAGGTAGTCACTAATCATGTGTTCCTCATTTTCTGGGTGCCTAATTTGAGACCCTGGAGGCAGAAGTACTGAACTTTCGCAACTGCAACTGAAGTTGATCAGAACTGTGCTTTAAACACAGAAAATGCCATGTGATGCTAAGTGCTCCAAAGACTTAAATCCTCCACATCTCAAATTGGGTTCCCCAAATTAGTGGAAAATGTTGACCCAAATCTCCCTGTGCCTCAGTTCTCCATCTGCATATTGGAGATAACACCACCTCCTCACTTCACAGGGGTGTTGTAAAAATAAATTGGTTAATATTCATGGAGCACTCAGATATTATAGTGATGAACACCACTGAAAACCCACATGTAAATTAATAATGTGTTTTCAGAGCAAGGCTTGAACAATGTTCGGTAAATAAGAGCCCTACACTGCACACTGAAAATAAAACAGAAAATGTTCCTTAGCTAGGTGCTGTCCATCCTGTTCACTAAATGAGGTGCAGGGGTCATGTTGAAAAAACAGTGTATGATCATGTAATTAAAAACTGAATTATAATGCACAAGGGAGCTAAATGAAATTACACAATCTTAATTCTGGCATTTCTTAATTTCAGTGTGCTTGACCTTGCAATCTTAATAGTGTTCTCCTAACAGTTTTTTGTGCGTAATATGTGTATACTACCCTTGTAACAAAAGTACAGGAAGATAGTTGAGGAAGAAAGGCTCTTTAAAGTATTATAATAACATTAATTAAGAATGACTTAGAACACAAATACTATAAGCTTGATTGGTAGCAAGTGTGAGTCACTGTTAGAGGATAAAGAGAAGTAGTCATTTCTGAACAAAAGACTACAAATTACATAGGCTTGTCTAGATTTGAACTTCATATCTTTCATATCTCTGAGCATCTTCTACTATTAGCCAGCCTTCATTTAGAAAAAAATAAAGCCATATGGCCAAGTAGTATCAAATATGCAGTATATAAAAAAAAAAGATGTCAAGTTTATATTTTATCTGCAAAAATAGAACATGAATATGTTTGATACCTACCTTAGCAAACAAATTAATGCTAATTAAAGATTAATGTGATGTAATTAGCATTAAAATGCAATTAAATTATGAGTAAGTGGACCAGGAATAGAAAACTGAGATGTCTTACTGTCTATTTTTACATTAAATCTTTTGTTTTTCAGCAAACAGAGGAAGTGGGGCAGCAGGCAGCTCGCAGACTGGTGATGCACTGGGGAAAGCGCTTGCCTCTGTAAGGAAATATTTACTTTGGAATAACGCTTACCATTTTCAAAGTGTGAACTTTAATCAGAAATGGATGCCTGGAATTCAAGAAGATGAAGAGCAGTGAGGAGAGATTAGATCTCAGAGGTCATCAATGTTGAGTTACTGCCAATTGAAAAATTTAAAGATCAATGTAAAATTGTCTTAAAAAGTGTTAGTGTTAATTTTATAACATAACACAGATTAAATGACTAGAAAGCTTATATTACTCATAATCACTTAGTGACTACAAGTCATTATCCTTCAATATTCCACACACTTTACTTATCAAAGAGATCAGGGGGGGTTCATAGAAATCAGTGGCAGGATTATCAACTGATCTGTAAACAAGATTCATCTTGATTTTTATTTTGCCTTCAGATATATTTTCCACACTAGTTCCACCTATTCATACAGTGGTGGTTGCTATTAAAAGCCAGCATTAATCAGCTATTATCTCCCAGTGGTCACTGTGGTATATCATTTTCTAAGTACTGGGAAATGTTGCTGTCCCTCAGATATCAGGCTGTAGTAGCAGCTGAATATGCTGAGAATATGCTGGCTTTCTAATAAGGACCACTATAGTTATTTTCTGGGCAGAGTGGGTTCCACTGAGTTCTCATGAGAGTTAATTTTATACATATACTACTGATGCTTCATAAAAAAAGACAAAAAATAAGAATATTGTTTGCCTGAGTTAAATGATACAGTACAGTACACTTTTAAGTGGTGCCCTGAAAACTGGCATGCATGATTAATAGAGGCAAACACGAGGATGCAAAGTCAGTGCACTGCATATCAGTGACTTAAAGCAGCTGTTAAATGGCACACCTTGTTCATTTCAGTAGCACACACCTAGTCTTGGCTCATCATAATAACTGACAAATGTTTGGTGTTTGCTGTTACAAATTACTCACTGTGCAGTCCTCTGTTCCCTTTGCTCTGATTTGGCTGTTAAAGGATTTGATCTTACCATAATGCAGTTTCCAGAAGTGCTTTAAGACTTGGTACTGTGATGCTTATTCTTAAAGCAGTCTGTGAAATAAAAATGTACACATCCACCAAAGTTTCTCGCTAAAGAGCCTGGAATAATCAAACCATCACTTAATTGGCAAGTTTGTATTTCCATCAAGATGTCTCAGTTAAGAGGATTCTGTTGTCTGGCTTCCTACATCTAACAGTTTTGTCTATAAAATATTTATATTAAAATAATAGGTTTTTTTTAACCTGTCCTTTCATTTAAATGGACTAAATACATGAGAATTCCATATTTCTTTCTGCATCAGTTTGTGATGGCTTTAGATTAATTCTTTATCATCTTTTAAAGATCTATTCTCCAGATCACACCAACAACAGCTTTTCATCAAATCCTTCAACTCCTGTTGGTTCTCCCCCTTCTCTCTCAGGTATTGTTGTTACAATTCTATTTTACTGAACGTTTCAGCATATTTTAGTAGGAGACATTTAAATAAACTCCTACTGTACTGGGTGTGTGATATACATCCAGCCAATAGCATCAGACTATTTCCTTATTAATATAACATACATACAGGCTGACTGTTGTATTCATTGAGATGAATAAAGATGCTTTCTAAAAGCTATATGCGGAGAGAAGGTCCTAACAGCTCTCAAATAGGTTCAGTTACCCTGTGAAAAAGCAGTGTTTATATGCATCTTTGTTGTGATTGTATGCATGAGAGCCACTGTAGAGTAATGGGATGCATGTACACATTCATTAATGGGCTTTTGCTAATGTGCATTAAATGTAGTACCTCCATTGTGAGGTATTGGGAAAAGGCGCATTAGTGAAAGTGCACGGTTATTTTTGTGATGCTTTAATGTACATTAAAATAGGCTAATGAAATTAAAGTACACATGTAGACATGCCCAGGGTGTTAAATATCTAAAGACAGAGATCATACCCTAGGTATGTCCTTTTGTGACAGGAGTTGCTAGAAGTAGTTTACACAGTGGCTTCTCTGTAGCTTCTGTGGAAGTCATGAGCCTCAATTCAGACTTGCAGCAAGGGCCAATCACACTCCACCTTCTTGGAGGTGGGTACCCAGGCATTTGGGCTGGGGTGTCACACACAGCCAGGTGTGACACTTTCTGTATCACTCACTCCTGGTGTGCTGTCAGCTACAGAAATCAGGATGCCTTAACCACTATAGAGTGATCTAGTGGGCCACCTAAGCTGAGGCATACCTATGACCTTGACCTTGTCTATGACTTTGATAGAGCCCTAGACATTCCTGCTTCTTGCTAGGCAAATGCCTATTTGAATTTGACCTATAAAATATGTCTATGGAAAAAGAAAACCACAGTGAAGTTAACTAATGCAACAATGCTGTGGCATTGAGGATATTCTTACCTTATCAAGAGAAATTTGTGGTGTTATATTTATGTTTTAAAGAAACCCAAAAGTTGATTTTATTTTGGAAGCATAGGTACCATTAATGAAGGCCTAAGCTCCAAAGACACAGAAGCTCAGTGAGGGTTTTCATGACCATGAAAAATTCCTTTGGAGTTTATTCAGATTTCACAAACTTTGGGGCTTTTTCAACCAGAAACTTAAGCCCTTCCTGCCCATATATATATTCCTGATGGGCTCTGCACTATGTTTTGAGGGAGCTCTTTCAGCTTGCCACCCTCTCTTCAGCCCTGGGTATATTTCATGGGTTGACCACGTACCCTGCTCTCGTTTTCTGACTGCAGGTCCCAGGAATGCTTACACTGGGGCCAGTCAAATTATTTTGAAATGTCAAAAGGAACACTAAATTATCCTTCAAAGTGTGTCTAGCATTATTAATTCCTAGACTGGGCAAGATCTGTCCCTCAATTCCCATGAGATTAATTATTTGTGAGGATGGGATAGGTCTCATGTGCCTGATGTTTCACACTGCTACAACAAAAATCCCATGTTACTTGCCCAAGCAATGTGAGTGGAATGGAAAGGTTAATAAGAGTGAGGAAAAGGTTGACCAGAAGATTATCTGGTAGCAGAATGAAAGATAGCAGACCCCCAGACTTCTTTCTGATGGCACTTCCTTTAAAAGCACACTGAATTTACCCTCCCTTAGAAACACTGGGCACAGAAGGTGTGTGTGGTGAGATTAATTAAGTTTATGTCCTGCAAGAAATGCAGCTGGCATGAAGGCTGCTGCCTTTCTCAAACATCAAGCTCTCACTAGGGGTTGATTAGCCCTTTGATTAACTGAACTAGCCATCATCTTCCCCACTGCAGAATGAGCCCCAAGGAAGGGTCCAGGGAGACAGCAGACTGTTTTATTTCCTATGTACCAGTCACTGTCCTTAAACAGGGCCTAATCACAATGCTCTATATTTCTTCTGAGGGTTTTATTTTCATTTGTTAGCATAAAGAACAGATTTGATTCGCAGCTGAGGAAAGTAGTGGTATGGTAGGCAATTTAGACTGATTTTTTTCCCCGACAAAGTTTACTTAGTAAATGGAGACATCTAAAGTGTCACAGTCACTGAAAATAAGTAACATAAATTCAAAAGAGATTTAAATTGTTCAGTGCTCTTAGGCCTCAGGATACTGTCGAGTAGTTAGAAACAATATGAAAATATTGTTTGCCAATTCATTTCTGCATTCAGTGGTGTAGCAAAATTGTTATTTAAAGAAGCATACAACAAAGGGAAAGCCAGAATAGAGAATGTTTAGGGTTTAATCAAAATTGACACTATTTTGTCAATATGTTGTAAGAGAAAAATCCAACTGAGAACTTAAAAGGCTATTACTGCACCTTTGACCTGCCCTTCTAATGCCAGACAATTCCACTTCATTTAGATTTTGAGATTAAAATCCTGAAGTTTCATTTTTAATTCTCAGCTTTCTTCTAGAGGATTATTCAGAAGACCATTTGTTTCAGACCGTGAAATACAAAACTAAAATGGACATTGTGCTGTAAACAATGTCATGGGGGAAGTCCTTCAATTGACAGTTCTGTCCGCAATTTTTGGCATGCCCCTTAAATTTTTGGCACATATTTTGTTTAGCAGATAATGCTATTGCATGAAATCAAACGACCAATATTTTAGCTTTATTTTTGGAATAGAAAGAGATTCAGTTCAACAGATATAAACAAACGAACGTCATCCAAGAGTTGTTTTTTTTTCTCTTGGCCCCTTTTAAATTCTGTATTGGCAAAAAAAAAAAAAGGAAGAAGAACGCTCCACCTTTAGAGTGCAAATAGCATTAGTTAAGTAAAAGCATTGGTAGAAGCCAGAAGTATGACTAAATGTTGTGCGTGTGGTATTTATGCTGTACCGTTGTTTTTCAGTAGTCTTATATAGATCTATATATATTTTAAATAAACTACCCTGTAAGTTCGATGATTGAATGACTCAGTGACACTATATATGCATTGAACCAAAGATAGGATAATGAACTAGTGTGTGCTAGTTTTACATAGAAATCTAGCAGTCCCCTCTTAGCACTTTTGAGAGTGCTACTTCTCCTTTTACCAGTGAGACATTTCCTTCTGCTGGAGCCTCTCTCATGTACAGCTGCCGAATCAATGAAATCCTCTATGTTAAGAAGCAGCCTGGGGGGACGTTGTGGCCAGCATCTACGTGCTGTGCTACAAAATACCTTTTTTTTCATCCGTGTATATTTTGGAAGTTCTCCATATGTCTGCTCTATAGTCTATCTGGAAAATGGCATTTACATGTCTACAAAACTGTCCAAAAAGTTTGAAAGACATTTTTGTTTGCATAGTTCTAATGGTAATTCCCATTTTACTATTAGCAGGCACAGCTGTTTGGTCTAGAAATGGAGGGCAAGCATCATCATCTCCCAATTATGAAGGTCCCTTACACTCTTTGGTATGTTTTGATTAGTGACCTCCTCTGCCTCAGTATTTTACTTGCTGTTCTTTCCATTTTTCATCCATTCTTTTCACACAGGTTTCCATTTTGTTAGTGATTACTATGCCCTTGGATTTTAACCCTATTTGATCATTGGTAACATGGGGACCCAATTTCTTGATTTTTTTCTTTTCTGAGATTGAAATGACTAGGTATACTGTCCAACTGTATTATAGGGAAAGTGTTGTTGAATATACACACACACACACACACACACACACACACATACATATACATATATATATATAGAGAGAGAGAGAGAGAGAGATGCAAAATAATCAGTCACAGCAGGAGGGAGAGTAAAGAGAAAAAGTCAAATGGCTGCTGAGAAGCCGGATAAGGTGAAAAGGTCTCGCAAGTCAGGGTCACTTTTATTTTAGGGAGGGAAATGTAGTAGAGGTTTACATAATGTATTTGGCTTCTTTCTGGTATGTGTGAAAGTCCTGGATGAACTGGCAAGAACCAACGTGATAACAACAGCTAATGCTGTAGAGAGGATACAAGGAATATAAAATGGGGATAGTTTTTTTAAAAAGGAAAGGGTAGTTATGAGTTGTGAGCTTCCTAGGAACACGGTGACAAACAGACAAGGTTTTTAAATAGGCTGTATCTTTTGTTCTGTCTGTTGTGTGTCCGGTTTGTAAGCCAAGACGCTGTCTCATATTACTGAAAAGTGTTTATCATATTTTTGGTTGCTGTGTAAATAACGATAAAGATTAAAAACTTCTCAGCATGAAGCAACAATCAGTTTCTGAGAGCACAATAAATAGCCATGTACGATTGAATCATGCAAAAATCCCATTGACTACAGGGGGGAGTTTTGCCTTAGTCAGGAATTAGTAAGGACTTCAGTATCTGGCCAAATACAAATATCTGTACCATGATTCATTGTCTGATACTTTCTAGCTTATCCTGCCTTTCTGTAATATGGTGTTGAAAGCGTGCAGAGCTGTAGCAGTGATATTTGTATTTTAGTTGCTCCAGATATCTGGAAGTTGTGAAGAACTGTTTTTTTCAATGAAAAGAATTTCCCAATTATTTGGGGCTGTCCTAGTCACCCAATCCCTTGCATACCTTGCTGAGAAACAAAAAGTTACAGGCATGCCTGCTTTAGATGTGACATCTGCTAGGAGAGAAAGTATGATTGAATAGGTATGGCATAGCAGTTGTATCAAGATATGTGTTTTACTCCTCTTTCTGCTGTGGAAGTGATTTGGCCTTCGGTACACAGTTTACCATGGTGCCTCAGTTTCCCTACCTGCTTTGGTAAAGTAATTCAGGTTCCTTGTATGAATAGCACTATGGAGCAGAAGAACAAAGTATTGCTATTGTAACTTAGTCCATTGCTTCTCTTTGACCTAAATTTACTGCCGTGACACTGTTTTTCTAGCTCACAGGAAAAATGATATTGGAAGGAAGTTCTCAGCAAAACAATGATCAGTTCTGTTGAGTCAGCACCACCACTATATATGGTTCAGCTCTGGGGATAATTCCTGTGGTAGTCTAGATACCCTCTCCTCCTGGAGAGAAATTAAGGATTTGTTTTTACTTCAGCATGGACTGAATTATTCTAGAACAAAGAAGGAAGCCTATTAGAAATGCTGCCATCAATAGCAGTCCAGTGCCTTTCTGTTTTATTATCTTTTCCACATTTCATGAAGGCCACATAAGTCTAAGCTTTTAAGTTTAAGAAATGTTTTTACTCCTGCTCTTACCAATGACACTTTCAAAATGGTTTTAGGATGCGCAGTTAATTAGGGAAAAAGTAATAATAATAATAGAGAGGGATTGTATGACCTAATAGGATCTTGCTAACTCTTTTGTGTGTGATTCTGTGATGATGTGGGGAGGGCGAAAAGCCCTGACAGATATTGGTTAAAAGTAATAGTATCTTTTCTTTTCTTTTCTTTTTTTTTAAAAGCAACACTAAAACTTTTCAAAGATCACAGAGGGCAACATATGTACTGTAATGATTATGTTCATGAGGAATCATTGAACCTGTTTTGCCCATGAAAATGAAAGCTGTGCTTATGATAATAGTTCTCTCTAATTCCCTACAATGAAAGTTTAACTATTTCCTTAAAGAAAAAACAAAACAACAATATCAGTGTTGTCAAAAAAGGGGAAGAAATAAAAAAGACTCTTTTCATTTGCAGATCTCATCCCTCGCCCTCCCCCCCCCCCGGCCCCCCCAACAGCAGTAGACTATGTGGCATACCTAATCTGTGTATGTTTTGTCCAAATGTTAAATGGCCCTTCACATTTGCTGATGCTTCTCTTGATTTGTTTTGCATAAACAAACAGCAAAGCCGGATTGAAGACCGCTTGGAAAGACTGGACGATGCTATTCATGTTCTCCGGAACCACGCAGTGGGGCCTTCAACAGCCATGCCTGGTAGTCATAGCGACATGCATGGATTAATAGGGCCTTCTCATAATGGAGCAATGGGAGGTCTTGGGTCAGGATATGGGACAGGCCTTCTTTCAGCCAATAGACATTCACTAATGGTAAGCTATGGAGATTAAACAGCAGTGCTCGTTTAAAAACAGTAAAGTAATTAGAATTTCTGAACTGGTTTACAGGCTTTTTAATCATATTGAGCCTTCCTGCTCATGCTAATACTACAGAAATTTTCATGTTTATGGCAAAAGAATCAAATTAAACTTTGTAAAGGGTCTGCTAGTACTAAGAGAGATTTTTTTTTTTTTTGCATGTTCCCATAATATATCGGCTGTAATATTTCCTTTCATTTGTTCTCTGTATACAGTGAGACCTCATTAGGACAAACCCCGGATTTTAAGTCCCAACAGCAGGAAGAGAGTTTTTCATTATTATGAGGAAGCAAATTGACTAACCCTATTTTAGTGAACACCCTCTTTTAATGTACTTTTCTCCTAGTCACATAGCGGTTCATTATAATGAGGTTATCCTGTATATTTGACAAAAATATGCTGCTTTATATTATGCATTTTGTTCATGATGCTAAAAACTGTAGGTTTTTTTTAATATGTTCCTCTATCCCTCTCACTGTGCAAAACTATAACTGTTGTGAAGCTGCCATTGACAGATAGCTGCTGTACTCTGGCATCTAGCCCCATTAAAAATCCTTACTAAAATTGTATAGATTGTCTGAATGATCTGGTTGGCTGACAAGCATTTGAATAGCCACAATGTATCATCCTTCTTATATCTATATGTCAATAAGTTTGTTGGAGAGGGAGGGTAAGAAAGAAATCTTCAAGGTGCATATTTGACTTTATTATTCTTCCTTTTTGTTTTGGCTTAGATTGATGTAAAAGTGCTGCTTATTTTAGGACCCTTTAAACTACAGAAGCTCTGAAAAAATATTTTTACATGTTATATTTCCTGTTTCCTTTTTTAAAAAGGGCTCTTTAGCTTGAAAGTTGGAGCTTCCTGAGAATCTGCTTTTTTAAACAGATTCAGAAATGTATACACAGTGAGGACAGCACTGAAACAGTGAGGCTTAAATTTAAGCATGTGCTTAAATATTTTTTTTTTTGCAAATGGAAACTATATTTGATCACGTGTGACTCATCTTCCACAGTGAATAATCATCCGTTTTGTACCTGGAAAACTAATTGTCCAGAGCACAAAGGCCTGATTCTGTAACTTTTCCTCATCTTGAGCAGTACTTGCTTACATGATTGAGCTCACAATTTCTTACAGAAATTGCATATAGACATATGTTGAATAAATACTAATCAGCATGAGAAAAGCTTCTGGGATCAATGCGTAATGTTACTGTTTATATTTTTGTTTTCAGTTTGACTTTATACCATTTGTTTTTGATTTAGTACGTTGCAAAGGAGTTGTGTCTCCGTTTTGTTTCTGTAAAAGAAAGTCTTGCCTCTCTAATCTATTAGATTCCATTGAACATGTCAGCAGAATGGGAAGTAAAGGAGAACCAAGATCTTGGATCTTCCAAATAAACTAAACAAGACCTATTAACAAGCTATTAGGAGAAAATAGATAGTTACATAATGAAACATAAACTGTCATCCATTAGGAAGTGGTTGAGAGTGAGCGAGCAAATGAGCAGTAGAATCAAATGTTCAATTTTCAGCATGATTAAAAGGTAATAATTGTTGAACCCCAACATTTAATTCTAGAAGCAGTGTTGCTTATTGCAAAGCAAACACGAAAAGTAGTAACATTATGGCACTTCATTGCTGATAGGAACTTTCCTTACTGTGCTATCTTCCTAAATGCAAAGTCATTCCATTAGATGGAATTACTTGAATTAAATATAAACATTTCTGGATAAATACTCAAGAAAAAAATTTGGATCTAACTTTGGACGATTGAATAGAAGTGTCTCCTCAGTAATTAGCAGTGGTCAAAAAAGTGAAACTCAATCTTAAGACTGAAAAGGAGTTGATTAGAAATTAATACTGAAAACAGCATAATGTTGTTAAATAAATCACTACTATTCCCTCACCTGAAATATGTCCACTTCTGGTTACCCTGTCTTAATAAGGATATAGTAAGATTAGGAAGAATTCAAAAACAAAGAAGAATAAGTAATTGGAAAGAATTAAAGATTTCCATGTAAAGAAGGATTGAACAACTTGTGGTGACTTTGTTTAAAAAGAAGAATGGTGAAAAGAGCCACAAACAATGGATAATATAGAAAAGGTACATCTAGTTTTTGTATTATTCCTTACTTGCATTTAAAGAACAAGGAGACATTCAGTGAAACTGACAAAAGAAATTATTTCTTATTAAACACACAATTGATCTATGAAATTCATTACTGTAAGATGTAATCAAGGCCAAATATTTCAAAATATTCAAAATAGGATTAGATGTTATATGGATAATAAATCTTATCTACAGTTGTATTAGAGACATTTTTCTTTTTCTTTTTTTTTTCTTTAAGGCATTAGAAAGAAACTACTATAAGCAAATGATTCTCTTAGTACAAAGGCTAGGGTTTTGCTTGACAAGATAAATTTGATTAAAAAAACCGCACTGGGTACATCTACATGTGCAGTTAATTCAAAGCAATAAACTGGGTGCGGCATCTACACGTGTGCCTGGGAGAGCAGCAGTTTGAGCTGGGGTGGAGCAGTTTATGGCAGGACCAACACAGGGAGTCAGCCCCGGGTTCCTATGGGAGCAGAGGATCTGGCTGGGACATGAGAGTGCTGGAAGTCTGGAGCCATGTGGCTAGTTGGCAGGCAGGAGACTGGCCCCCTGCAGGCTTGGTTGACTGGGTGTAATTACACCTCCGGCAGCATCTACATGTGTGTTTAATCACAATTAATTACCCCACCATAAGTACTATCTTATGGTGGCATTAGTTTACCACAGCCTAATACCTTTTCATGTCTAGACAGTGACGTTTCACTCCGCAGCTAATTAAATCTACTGTGCCATTAAGTGCACATGTAGTCACAGTTACTGTGCTTTAAAAAATATAAATACAGAAATATGTTCTACGGGTGTAAAATTGAACAATTTTTTTTGCGGGGGGGGGAAGAAATATATCTTGTTCTATATAGTTTTTCTTGCTTCACAGTTTCCTTGGAAGTTTGTGGTATTAGGTGTTACCCACCAGTGGACAAGGTAGACCACTGCTCCATTTCACTATGCAAGGCCTATGTTCCAATACAGTGAATACAGACAATCCCAAAGTAGAGGACATTGGAGGTGACTGCCTTTCTGATATTTCTCTGGGGACCCTGGCACACATTCATTCAATGGTGTGTTAGGATCTAATCCCCAAACCCAACAATCACACCTCCACTCATGATCCTGGGCTCTTTGTACTGGCAAGTTGAAAGCTGGGTGCTTGTGGCCCAGCGTGAGCTAGTGTGGTCCAGTACCTGGGACTGACGATCATCTGATGATCAGTTTGAGCCCTAGAACTGTACCTGGGGTCGTCTGAGAGTCCTATGCACCAGGACATCAGAAAACCTTGTGTGCAGCCCAATTTCATCTGCAGTTTTGTGAAGTCCCAGCACAACAGGATACAGGAGGTTCCCTGGTCCCAGGATTCTTGTGTGCTGGGGATGTCCAAAAAACACATGTGCAGCTGGACTGCACAGGCAGTTTTTAAAGATCTCAGTGCACAGGAACCTGGGTTCAAGGAAACTCTCCCTCATCTCTGGGTCCCAATGGCTGAGATGTATCAAATGCCTTCTCTACAGCTCCATGGGAGCTGCTGGACTAGGAAGTTAACCTGCTGGGTTCCTGTGACCTGGCACCTCAGCTGAGCTAATAAACTTCCCTTGACTCAGGATCCTGCAAACAGCAGGGCTGCACTATGAGGTTGTTGGCCTTCTGCCATGGGAGAGCTATTAGCCAGACCCTAGCACCAGGCTGCATGGCAAGAACCCTACCACACATTGAGTTTAAGGCTTAATGGAAATCAGCCACCAAAAATTACATGTATTTTGCAGAATATTTTTTGTGGGAGACTTCCTATTCTGTTTTGCTTTTAGTTGCCTAAACATGTAGCCAGATTACTATTTTATATGTGATTAACAGGTTTATCTCATCTTAAGTATAATGCCAGGAGCCTACAATAAGATTCTCTCCTTCATTGACTGTAACAGACTTGGCTTGATGGTTTGATGATGTTCAGGATACCTTGGTGAGGGTCACCTTCTCCTTTCCTCCTTTTTAGGTTGTTACATACTTAATTTTATGTACTTACCAGCTTGCTGGAACATGAAAAGCTGAGGCAAATCAGGCTACATAGGCATTAAAGATCCTTTATCTCTTTTTGTTGGAGAAGGGGCTTGTCTTGCTCCTTGCAGGTGTGTTCCCATGAGCATGCAGATGAGGTTTGTGGCACCACAGGCCTGTCTGTTGCATCTCAAACCACCTGCGCTGCACGTGCAGGCATTCATTGTGCTGTTAATTTGCAGCACGGTGGGGGTTTTTGACACAGGGAGATCCTGGTGTCAAAAAACTCACACCAGAAAGAAGTGGGGTGGTGCACATTACAGCAGCGTGTGCTGCCTGAAACTGGAGCCTGGGCAGCCAGAGCCAAGCTCCAGCTGCTGACCAGCCTGGGTTGCCGTTGCTGGAGCCCAGGGAGGCCCTTAGGACTCCAGGTAAAGTTGCTAGGGCCAGCCCAGGTGCCATCCCCAGCCTCCCTTAGCCCACCTGGGGCAACTTACCACGTGCCAGAGCGCACGTGCAGAGGTGTCCCCTGGGGACAACTGTCAGTGGCACAAATATGTGCTGCTGCTAGATGTCCCTGGGGAATACACATTCCCACCCATGGGAGCATGCCCTGTGTCTGTGACCAACTAAATGCCCTGTGATTCACTGACCGTAACTATAGTGCAGTGTGCTATATTACATTTGTTTGTATGGAAGCTGGAAATCCTGTACTGAAGAAGTGCTCCATATCCTTGTAAGTTGTTATTGCTGCTCAACATTAAGTTCTTGTTAAAATCAACCAAAAGCTAAAAATCACAGGTTACAGGTGAAAAGTAAAACTGGGCCAGTACCTTTACATATTTAAAAACCAAAGGTAAATGCTGAGTGGAAATAATCCTTTATTTTCCAAAAGGTAGAAAGATGCGTTTCAACTTCTCAGCTAAACCCATCTCCCTTCCCCCTTCCAATAAAATTAGCATGAACCAGACATTGTTTTGCTCTCTGTGGCAGTTGCTGAGAATTCACAAAAGGAAATTCTAGATTGTAATTTAGCTTGGCCTCAGGTAATGTGTTAAATACACTTGGGATACATATAATCTAAGATTTTAGTTTGTACAAAGCTATTCCCCCCCCCCAATGTTTAAACAATACTGCTTTTAATGAAGAAATCTGGCTTTATTAAAAGCCAGATCTGTGACTTACAACTGTTTCTGCATATCTGCTCTCAATCAAGAGAAAAGAGTTTAATTTTTGTAGCTTTGTTCGCTTTGCATATGTTAAACTGATACAACATGCACCCAGGGCATCACTTCAGAGACAGTTTGTTCCATAAATATGTAGTCCTCTCTTAAATACCAGATGTAGGTGAAGTTAAATTTAAACAAAAAATAACAACAATAAAAGATTAAAATCTTCATACAAGGCTTTGTAGAAATATTTGACCGCTCAATTTCTCCTCTTCTGTGACTGTCTTACGAAAGAGTAGGCACTCTACCTGTGCTTCCCAGAAGTTCAGTTTGATTATGAAATACTTAGAGGTGTGGGACTTACCTCTGTTGGACCATTTACATACTGTTTTCTAAACTTTGGAAGAGGAGCTTACTATCAAAGTCCATTGATTAAGACCACTCAAATAAAAGATACACCATTTGACAGCATGGCTAGCTTGAAAAACAAGAAAAGGGAAAATCTCTTTCTCACTGTCCACGTTTAACTTTCTGAAAAACTAGTCCACTAGTTCACAATCAGCATTACTCACTGTCTGAAACTGTGACTTGTGTGAAAGAGTCAGTCCTGATCATTACTTTGGAAAACTGGTATGAATTTTGAAGTAAAAACATAAGAACAAAGGAAATAGTTTTTGAGTAGAGTCAGTCTTAAGTTAGCCTTTGACCATTTGATACATTCCACGCTGAAAAGGAAGTTGAAGGGGGGAAAATTAAAAAAAAAAAATCAAGGAGGATACTGGTAATGTTTTCCACATTTGAATGTTAATACATGAAACAGGCTATAAAACTTCGGCCAGCTGCAGTAAATAAAGTAGCAGTGGGAGGTATGGACCGGAAACGTGTACAGAATGTGCTGGTGGAAGTTTCTTTGCCCACTGTACACCTTCATTTGTTGGTTTCAGACTAGAATATGCTAAAGTAATTTGAGACTTAGTCCAAAGTTTCTGCTGGTTTCCAGCAGGTCTTCTTTATCAAATATTCCTCCCAATTCTCCAGTACGCAGGGCATAGCTGAAACTTTTTCCCCCGGCAAAAATAATACAAGGCGGGGTCAGATTCTGGTGTCTGATACAGTGAGGCAAGTTCTTTGATTTTAATGGCATTACTCCAGATTTACAGCAGTGTAGCTGAAAGCAAAAATTCACTACACCGGGGTTAATTATTCACGAAACAGAAGTGAAAATTCTGTCTTTTTATTTCAGTTTGTTACTGTGGCCTAGTTGAACAAAGTGCTTAAACACAAACCTAACTTTAAGCCCGTGCCTTGTTACCCTGCAATTTGCAGCATTTCATGGTGAAATTTCTGATTTTAGTGAAATGGTATGCATTAATTAACTCTATGCTTAGATATGGCATACATTGTTATATATCAAGATAATAGTTCATGAATAATAATTCATTTTGGGGGACCAGCTTCTTGCTCCCCTCTTCCTAATCTCATTTATACTAAAAGTCAGGACTAAAAGTCTGGAAAGCTGCTGGGTTCTGCTGCTGTTTTAATTTAGTGAGCAACTTAGGATAAGTTCCTTAGGCCTAGATCCACAGAGAGGTATTAGGAGATACAGTTATCAGAGTTGGCATCAACAACTTAGACCGCAAGACGTACACCAAAAAGCATGGCTGTGCCCTACACATACCAGGCTATAGGAGTGAGGCCTCAACCAGTCTTGAGCACGCTAGACATATCCCTCCAGGAGAACTTCATGGCCTCATTTCTAGATTTGGTACATGTGGCGTGGGAATGGGTGGGTGGAGCTGTCTTTATTGGTCGCCTCCTCAAGAGCAATTCAAACTGGTAAAGATGTGTAGGTGCCTCAGAATGGAGGTCATAGCAGGGTCCTGTTAGTAGCATAATGAACAGTGTGTAACAAGGGCAATAGCCCTTGGTGTCCACTTAGGGGGAGCACATGAATGGCAACTACTGCCACTGCTGTCCAGGTGCAGACCTTGGCCAGTACACCTCTGGTATTATTGTCTGAAGCCACTGGCAATGTTAAAGATAGGGTGTACCTTAGTCATTGCACTTCCCTGGGACTCTGAGATCTTACTGTGGGCTTGAGGGACAATGCCTTCTCCTTGGGATTTATACACCTGAACCCATGTCTATATTTGCCCTTTCTGTCAAACACTGAGCATGGGTCAGTTCCGTCTTTTAAAAGGCAGTGGCACTAGTGTTGCCCACTTTCCATCAAATAGCTCAGTGGTTAGAGCTCTCTTCCCGGATGTGGAAGTCCCAGATTTAGTTCTTTTTTAAAAACCCACGCTACCGTCCTCCAAGGAGAGTGCCATAAACTGGCTAGAGGCTATTCTAGACTGGAGATGGATTCTCTGACTCCCTTTAATTTGCACAGAATACTTCATTCACTGGGCAGAGGAAGAGCATAAGTAAGAAAAAGCATGACTCTGCAGCCTAATGGGTGGGGGGAACCCTGGGTTTCAGTCCCTGCTGTAATAAAGACCTTGATTCTACATAAGGCCGTAAGATATCACCCACAAATGTCCTTGCCTCTCAATCCTACAAACACTTACACATGCTTAACTATAGTCCCATGAGTAATTCCATTGGAACTATTTGTGGAACTAAAATTAAGCACATGTGTAAGCATTTGCAGGATTGGAACCATAATTAAAGGTAACTTCCATTACTTTAGCTTGCCAAGCATATACAAAACAACTTGGTCTACCCATGAAGAGTTTAGTTTGTTCTCATCTGTTAAGCACACGGTATTGTTAAAAAATAAATGTTAGCTGGAAGTAACATTTTGGTGAGAGCATACAAATTAAGAAGGTAAGGTTTTCATTCTCAGAATGGTTTGCAATACTTATGTCCCAGTAACAGCCATTGTGCTAATAGCGAAAGTTAGAATAATCCAAGTCAAGATACAAACTCTGAATTTGGTTTGTTTGCCTTGTATCTCCCTCCTCCCCCAACATGAACATGAGCTAAACCTATCTTATCTGCTTCAGTTGTGAATTTCCAGGCTTTTGGTAGTTTATGTCATTGTAAACAAGATGTACGTTGTAGGGCTTGTAATAACATTTTAAATAAAATTTTGTAAAATGGCATTTATATGCTAACTTTTACACCAGCATCATAAAGGGACACATTCCTTTTGTAGCAGTTTATGAATAGGTTGTTTAGAACCATTTTATAACATAAACTGGTATAAATTTGTTTTTAAGAACTGTTTAGAAGTCCATCACCTGCTTGGATGTTTCATATGAAGGCTAATAGAAAGGAAGGATGTTCATGTCTGAATGTGTGTGCATGTGCATCTACTTTTTATATATGTGTAGATATATATTTTGCAGCCACATTAAAGTCTGGAATTTTCCACACCTAGGAACTAAAGTAATAACTCATAAAGTAATCCATTATGTCATTAATAGAGATATAAAAAGAAGTTACTTCGAAGTAGGATTTGGATCTTGCTGTTTTGGAGTCTGCTAAATAACTCTGACTGCCATGGTTAATTTCTTATCAATGTGGTCATAAAAAAAATCAAAGCTATATACCTTGAGAAAACTGGACAAAACATCTTAATTGGACTGAAAACTTGCAGAACAAGATGCGGTATAACACTTTTATGTAACATTTCGGTTCTGCCTAATTGGTGACAGTCCTAATTTCATGTGTGTATATAGCTTTTATCATATTTTTAAAATCATTTTGAACTATAGAGTTGATTTTAACCAGAAGAAAATCCATTAACTGTTACTTTAAATGACATCCTTTTTGAACAGCATTGCCCTGACACAATGACTTCATTCATTTTAAACTAGTTAATTAGGTATATTGTTAAAATCATAGTATTTGGTTTCCAAGTTTTAATTTAGCATTCGCTTGCTCCCTGGTTTCCACACATGGACGGATCTATTGTGAAGCTGTGTGTGTGTGAAAGTTATTGAAGAGTGGTAGTCTCTGGGTAATGTTCCTCTGAGCTGCCCTGATTTTTGTTTCCCCTGTAGTCTAGATGAGAAACAGCTGGCTTTTGTTTAAAAAGCTGTTTTGTGAAATGTCTGAATCTTGAGGTGTAGAGCTGAGGTCACCATTAAAGCAGGTGCTTGAGAACAAGTGGGGAAGAAAGCAGCAGAGATTGATTTGGCCACATATTCTTTTGAGTGACATTTCCTATTAATCTGGAATATGGTATCTAAAAACATATTCCAAGATTGCGTGGTTGTTTACTGTGTTGTATTTCCTCTGGCTCTTCATTAGCAGCTAAATTTAGGAGAGTTAATATTCCTAATCCCAGAGCTTTAGAGGCCTTTATATCTCTGGATTTAGCCAATACTTAAATGAATAATCATCTCTGTAGGAAAGAAATCATAAGGATTATTTCACTGACTTTAATGGCCATGGCAACCCATTTCTCTGCATAGTAGGTTTCAACTGGTCGATTTCCTTTCAAAATACTTCTGATTGTCTCACCTGGTGTGAAAGCAATGCTGTTTAAGTGTGGAGCACCAGAACATTGAATAAATGCTCACTACGTACTTCCAGTGGAACACTTGTGGTTTGCTCTGTCCCTATTCATAAAATCCGCACACAAAGCAAAAAGCTAAAACATATAGAATCACTGACGAGTTGTGCGCTTCAGGTGTCTATAGACAGAAAGAATAAAAGAAATGCATCTCTTCTCTTTAGAATCGCAGATTAGTGGCAGCTGTTTGTCCAGTAGGGAATGAAGATTAAATTGTAATTTTTGCAGCCCTAGAAGAAAATTTGCTTAGGAAGTTGGCTTTTCACTTCAAGTCGATATGCAATGCCAAATAAAACTTCCTTTTGCAGAGCTCATGTGTTAGAGTCGTGCAATGTTGTGATTCCCTCAGAAATGCTGGATTACCCAAATTTACTTCCATTAAATAGAACAGAAAGAGTATAGAGAAATAAATGGAGCACTGCCATACAGCATTCTCTCATACAGTTCATAACATGAAAGCCACTGGTTCATTTAGCCAATCTCCCTGCCTCTACTTAAGACGTGGCACTCTTTTTATTTTTTTTTTTACGCGGACCTTCAGCTTTGCCACTTTCGGCTGTATCTAAATGGATTTTGCATATGACTTGCTTGCAAATACATTTTCATTAGATTTTTGGAAAGCTGCTTAGTGCTCTGTGGTACTATTTCTGTGTTTTAAAAAATGGTTGAACTTTGCTATTTTTCCTGATTTAATGCCACTCTTAATGTCTATTTTTTTATTAAATCCTTTTTTTTGCTTTTGATCTTATTTATAGCTGAGCCACTGGTCATATGGAAACTATTATTGTATAGCTTTGAGATGAAAGACTTCAGTGCGGTTAAATAAGAGTGAATAATTTGGACCAATAATACACACATACAGTGCAAGACCATTTGTGTCAAAGTGCCCTGTGTTGTTCCCTTTGTAACATAGCAGTTGAGGTTTATAAGGGCTTTATACAAATCTGCTTTCTGTCAGACTTATAAATTTTGACAATATTGAACACATGTTAACATGCATCACCTTACAACTTGCTTGCCACATGTTTTTATTTATCTAATTGGATAACACAAGGTCATCGTTTTTTAAAGGTACAAAGCAAGTTGCTTGTTGGGTTCATCGGTTACCTCAGCAGGTTTTGCTAATCTCCTCCTAATTGTGACATGGGACTATAATACAAAAAGGAAATATTCTAGTAGACTTTCCTGAATCTGTAAGCATTAGCACTTTTTAGTATTCCCTTTCCAGTTCTGTTTTAGAGAAAAAAAAAATCTGAAATTGTCTCTACGCCATGTATTAATAAAAATGTGTGTGAAGGTTCCCATTCAGTATGCAAAGAGTTAACTATAAGCAAAGAGATACAATGCTCATAACTTTATATGAGACTTTCCCCCATTTTACAGCTCTTTTCTGCTGCCTGCAGTTCATAAATTTCAAATGCCCATGTACAATCAATAAAAGTAACATTTATATAACTTTGTTTTAAAAAATTATTTTGGAGTTAAATAGGGTTTTTTTCACTTTGGAAGAAATAAGTTTCTTTTTTCTTTTGATATGACAGAGATATTGGCAGGATAATTGAAACTGAAATCTAGCACTCTTGGACTGTCAGGTATAATTGATATTTCATGGGGAGATTACAATTCAAAGACACCAAAACAGTTTTCTGTGTCAATGGGTGTCTAATTACAGTGTGAACACATCAACTCTTCTCTTTGTGTTTACTGAAAAACAAGTATCTATCCAATCTATGTCTATATTCACACGCAAGTTTGTGTGTGCATATATACATGCAAAAATAAATATATATGCAGTGGAATAGAAACATCATTTCCCCGTTCTTCTTTTCCCTGTATTTAGTTGTATATCCAAGTGTCAGATCTTGATCATTCAGTTTAGTTCAGATAATTGTATCTCAAAAATCAGTATATCAGAAGAAGCTCCCAAAGGGATTACTTGTATGCAACAGGAAATATATGAAAGTATCTTTTGCGAACAGTTCCCTAATTAATAGCACTCTCCTGGAGGTGAAGCGAGGGGTTACATTTTAGTTCCAGGGCCTGTCGTGTGTTACAGCAACACTTTTAGAATGATTGCAGTCATGGAGGAGTAGCTTGGGCCAAAAGCCTGTTTTGGAGACCCATATCTCCAGAGATAGTATTAACAAGGATTGAATAACTGCCAAATGAAATGTAATACATTTGCACAGCCATGAAATAGGCCTCTTAAACACAGCAGAATAATTACTTTCAAAACGCTTCCTGGGAACAAGAAATGTGAAAATAGTAACTGCTTTTTTGTTGTTTGTTGATAGCTGCAGGATAGGTACAATGGACCACATTGCTCCATCCTCTTTTAAGCAGGGCCCTTTCAAGCCAATGGGGGTTCTGCTTACAAACCCATAGCACGATATGGCCCAGTGATATTTACCACTCTGCACTAAACATGCTGTGTAAACAAAATACAAAGGAAAGCAGAGACTTGCTAAAGGCATCGAGTTGAAAGTGCCACTGTTTGAAATCTGTGAAGGATGGGATGGGATGGAACAATTGTTGAATTCAGTGAACTAGTTAGACATCGTGGCCTTTGCCCTGAGGTCAGTGAACCATAATTATAATTTTTCAACTATCCGGAAAATTGAGAGAGCATGAGTGTAATGGTTTCTCTTGGCAGATTTCAGAGGATAGCATGTTTTTTATAATCAAAGGGTGAAGCATATAATGTATGCATCAGAAGATTTGGAGTGAACCTTTTCCTTTAATCAAATTTTATTTTTCCAAGCTGAATAAAATTTCAGACATTTTCTCATTTCTGTAACAAAAAACAAAATGTTCATTTATTAAAAAAATTGAGAAGACACAAAATGTCTTTTTTGCTCGTTTATTCCAGTTTAGATAAATGAGCATCTAAATGTAGAAGATGCTTCTGTTCTAAATCTATTATAAAAAATTAGTTGGGCTCTTTAGAGTATTTGGTTGCCTTAGAAAACGTGGCAATCCGTGTTTCATACTATTTTTCAAATGAACGTTTGAAAATCCTAGCTTCAGGTCTTCAAACTGCAATAATAATGCTGCATATGCCTATCTACATTACCGTATAAGTGTATGGAATCAGTCAGTAACTTGACAATATCAGTCAATAACTATTCAGGTATTATACAGTATATACAGGTTCCACAAAACTTAAATAAATAATCTGAAAAATTTCGGAGAAGTACTTGAATGTTTTGATACTGTATGTAAACATTCAGATGAAAAAACTGTGAGAAGAGCAGATATCGTTTTATTTCAACTCACACGTTTAAAAATTCAGGAAAGACCAACACGAAAATTAACCCAGATGTCTGTGTATCCAGGTTAGTTTGTTCTACCTGCAGCATAATAATTCTGCAGCATAATAATTGGGTATATCTACATGTGCTCTCTAATGCTCTGTTGCCTATTTTACTGTGCATTTAAGCATTGTATAAACCATGAAAATATGCTAATGCTCAGTAAAATAGGCTGCTGTACATTAAGCATCACTTAAAAAGCATGCATTTTCGCCACTGCGTTAGGGAAACCTAATGCATGTTTATTTAGTGTCTCACTTGCAGGTACCTTGAATTTAAGGTGCATTCGGAAAAGCTCATTAATGCACATGTAGACATTCCCACTGACTGTCTTCAAGGAGTTCAAAAATAAAAAGGTTGAGCGCTCTAATTTTGATCCCTACTTGCTCCCAGACTTCTGGGACTAAACTTCACTTGTATTTATACCTGGGAGCCTAAGTAATACAAGATAAGGACTTCCCACTTCTCCTTTTACTGAAAAATATCAAAGAGATCAGATCTTTTTGTTGTTGTTGTTGTTCTGTTTCCATAAAGGAAATACTCACAAAGAGTTGCATAAGTACAGTGAAGTCCATATACACCTTTAACACAATATGTGTTTATGCAGGGGAGGGGGCCTGTGCATGTCTGTTTGTATATTTAAGCTGCTGAATGTCGAAGTCCTGGGTTATTTGAAGTGAAGGCAGTGAATGAAATAGAACTTCGAAGTGAGAACCGTTTTCTAAAGATAAAAGTTATTTATAGATCTGCATGCCTAGGTTAGGGGAATGATTCACATCATCACTCTATCTGGGGGGGGAACTATTGGTTATATTACACACAAAATGTAAATAATACTTGTTGGTCCATGAAAACGGGTAGAGTACGCACCATTTTTGGAGTCTGTATTTTCTTGTGAGGGTACTTGCCTAGCATTCGTAAGTGATGCTCGCAACAGTCCCAGGTAACTAGGAAGTACCTCATGAGGAAGGATGATTTGCAGTCTTTATTTTAATTATCCATATCACTATCATTATTGTAATCCAGTCTAAGTAGGGTGACCTTGGAAGTCACCTCCATTTGTAGCTAGTACCTACCTCAATAGCTTTTCTTCTTAGTAGGGATTCAATATGTTCTTTCAGGATTCAATTGAAGCATTTTTCGTGAGATTTAAGGACCTATGTGGGATTGATCTGAATCTCAGAAGACAATGATTACTTCCTTTTCTTCCCTGGCTCTAGTGATTAGCAGTTGTGTTTTGAGTTTACAACTGTTAAACTGTCTGTAGGCTGATGGTGCAATGTTCTCAGCAGAATGCATTTGCCTGTTTATCTATGCAGATGTTTAGCATGGTAAGGTTTTATAAATAGTTAACATTTACCTTGTTTATATGCACCCATATGCCATTGCACAATCATATATATCAGTAAACTATTCTGTCCATAAATAACATTTTTGAAAGCATGAAAGAAATTTTGGAGCTTAAATCAATGGGACCATAGGCTCCTGAGTACTTAAATCATTTCTGAAAATGAGATTAGGCTCCTGTAACTTTTACTTTCCAAGGGGAGGGGCTGTATAGTCCTATACACATGCTAATACAACCAGTCCCTAGGGGTGTGCAAAACGAGCCGTATTTGATTTGGATTCAGCCCAAATTGGGGACAGTTATTCGATTAGTTGATTTGGATCACTGTCCTGATTCAATTAGGCCAAATCCAAATCTAAAGATTTGATGCTGATTCAGAGAATCAGCAATTCAGCCATAAACACAGCTTTAAATGTTTTTTCTACTTACCTCGAGGTCCCAGGCATGGTTCATGAAAGCTGCCATGGTGATGCAGATGGAGCATCCCACAGGAGCTTGGGGCCGGGGGGGGGGGGCCTCCATGTGGTCAATGGGGAACCCAGAAGTGGACAGGAAATACTTCTGGTTCACTTCCTGATCTGTCACCAAGTGCACGGGGGACCCCCCCAACCCCCTAGCTTAGCGATCAGCTGCAGAGGGACCCTTGGTGCCCCCCCAGACCCAGGAGGTACTAGTTACCAAGCTGGGGAGGTGGTGGGGGAGTCCCCCGCGTGCTCCCTGGTGGACCCGGAAGTGGACTGGAAGTACTTCTTGTCCACTTCCCGGTCTGCTGCTGAGCACACTGGGGACCCCCTCTGCACTCCCATGAGATGCTCCATCCACCCCGGTATCTCGACATTCACGAGCCTCCTGCTACCTTGAGGTACGTAGAAAAAACCTTTAAAGCTGTATGTCCAAATCATCAAATCTTTCCTAATCAATTCGGAGGGTTCTGATTCAATTCAGAGAGATTATAGGGTCTCCTGGTTCAATTGGATTCAGAGATTCAGACATGAAATCAGGCTGAATTCCTGCTGAACCTAATCAGAGACCAAAGCTTTGCACAACCCTACCAGTCCCACATCCCACAAAGCAAAGCTTTATAAATTCCAGAACAGCAGGTAATTGAACAAGAAGAGACATCTCTTATGTAAGAAAATATGGTAGACACGAAGGCTGCAGAAAAGTTTACTCATAATATTTTATGTTCCCCTCCATTATCCTTTCCTCCTCCTGGTATGCTTTTTGGGGATTAGTCTTGGATGCTGCTGAAATTAATTTGTACTATTGTTGTTTATCATTTACATAACAGTGGTGCCTAAGTTAGCAGAAAAGTTGAAGACAACTTCTGGCCTCATATACTTTTTAAGTAAACAAATGCAGATGGGGAAAAAAAGGGAAGTGTTAAAAGGGAGTAATACAGTAGTGTTATATACAAGATGCAAGAGTTCAGTAGGCAGTCGTGCCACACATGAGTTCTGCACCCTCCCTGACGTGCTATTCTGATCCTCTTCTTCTGCACATCCTGCTGCTGTGCTTTCTGCCCCCTACTCTGTGCTCCCTACTTAATTTCCTCCTCATCTTTGTGCCTTGCCCTGTGCCTTTTACCTGATCTCCTGCTCTTTCTGCTACCTACCCTATATGCTTCCGTCCAGCCTGTCCCCTCCTTAATGTGCCACTTGCCACACACAGAGGTTGCCCATGCTACTTGTAGCACTCATGCCACAGGTTGGCCACTCCTACATTAGTTTATGGGTTTCCTTAATTATTTTTTGAGTTGTCTAGGGTTTGTAAACCCATGGTACAAAGCATGTTAACAGTTTGAAGAAGGGGAAGCATTCTAGGTGAGGGAAAGGCACATGAAAAAGTTGTTGAAAGCAGGAGAGATGATGCCAAGTCAGTGCTTAAATAGTTACTTAGGTTGGAAAGACTAAACAGAGAAGCTAAAGGAGAAGATATGATGAACAAGTCACTCAACAAATTATTCTAAGAGATGCATTCAAAATAGCCTGAGGAGTCCTTATGCAATGTCTCTTGGTTCTTCCAGGAGTCCAAACCAGTGGTTCTCAACCTTTGAGAACCCTCTTGGAAAATGCCACCTTTTAGCTTTCCCTCATTTCTTTACTATGGAAAAATAAGAACAAGACTTCTGTTGCAATGAACTCACAAAGACCACAACAAGTCAGAATGTTTTTGATGTCATGGCTTTCTGTCTGAAGTATCTGGGTTTATCTTGTGAGGCTTTGCATACCTAACAGGGCTAATATTGTGTGGCACGCTTACAAGGATCTTGCAGTGCCTCAGGATGTCACAACACCCTTGTTGAGAATCACTCTATTGTGCCCTGGAAGCAAACCATCTGAAATAAGTTTAAGACTAGTAATTAAATAGCCAACAAGGGTGTGCAAATAGACTGTCACAAGGTCAGTGAAGTATAATCAGTGCTCTTGGGTCAGACTCAGTTTTGTCATTGAGGTTGATGAATGATTTTTTTTTGAATGATGAAGTTCACAGAAGTTGATGAATGATTTTTTGTGTGTACCTTGATGCCTTAATGTTCTGCACTTGGCAATATGCAGACAGATCTTCTGGACTGCTCCTTGTATGAGATGGGTGGGAGGGGAGGCACATTTTGTGAGAAGAATGATAGTTCAGAATAGTGCATTAGAAGATGATAAAACTAGGTTTTCCCCCAATTTATGCTATTGGGGTGGATGTTTTCACTGCACAAGCCTAAAATGTGCAGTTACAACAGGCTTTTATAATCTCAACAAATAAGCTTGCCAATGTTGTGGTTCGTAAAAGGAAATGTGAATAGACAAATTTTCCCATTCATTTATGAGCAAAGTTTTGCACTTACATCCCAAATCTCTTATGAATCTGAAGAAAGAGAAGGCATCTTAGATATTTCTTAGTAGTTATTGCAGCTGGTATTTTAAAATAAAATAGCTTTTGTCAACAGTTTCCTTTTATTTATCTGGATTCAGAATTTCAACAAAAAAGTTTCATCAGCATTGAACTTTTTATATGATAAAACACAAGCATTCCCATCAGAGAGCTCAGTCAGGTGTGGCAGTCAGAATCAGAATCAGCCTTGTCCATCATAATTTGGAGTATTATTGTTAATACAATTTGGCCTGAAAGTGGTAAAGATTTTGAAGAGAATGATATATTTGCTGCGATGCACCTATATATTTGAGTTACTCACAAGAGGTCTACTTAAACATCATTTGCTGGTTTCTATTGGAAATGTGATCGTCTGGAATAAAATGAAACAAACGTTTCGTTTTGTTCCACCTCAGGATTACCACACACATTTCTTTTTGTCTGGCCATAAAAAGTATGTTCAGCTGCAATATTTTCCTTCCACTAGTATAACGTTAATAAAGAGCTTGTTCATGTCAGGAAAATATCAGTGATTTCATTAAAACTTCACACTAATCATTTAGATTATTGAAGCCTCCAAGGGTTTACATGGTAAGCTCTTTATGTCAAGGTGAAACTTTATCCTTCCACACCCCACAGAGGCACTTTCTTCTTTCTTTGTGCAACCAAATATATTAGGAAATGTAACAGTTTTCCAAAGCCTTTTGTAAAGATGTCAATTTTTTTAAAAATTAAAATGTTTCAAAGCAGTTTTCTGCTCTGCTGTTTTATACTTACTTCTGTATCTTCGTTTTGTCTGATAGCAAAAGTGTGGGTTTTTTTCCCTGAATCCCCTTTGGCAGGATTCCGTTTTATCTTTCTTACTGTGGTCTTGATGTTAACAATTATAGTACATTATCTTGTAATTCTGATTAGAAACATTCCTCAGTCTTTTTATCTGCACAAGTACTGATCCATGGATAATACTCTGAGAATGAAGAGTCACTTAGAGTTCTCTCAGAGCGTATATTCGGTGGAGACACATTTCATTGACGTACTAGACCAGGCTAACACCTGAGAAAATCTAGAATGGAAACTCAAGCTGCACGCAGAAGTGTTTTTTATATGATTCAAGGAATCTTTCAGCTTTGAGGCATGTCTTAAATTAAGAAACCAAAGAGAGCGTTCTCTGTTCCTCCAATGCTTTTCATTAGAAGCTATTTAATATCAAAACATCCATCCACATTTTCTCAGTCTGGAGATAAATAGCCTGTCATTCCTTACATTCGCTTATATTTAATTCTATAGCCATTTTAGCTTATAAAGTGCATCCTTAAGCAATATACATGGAAGATAATAGATGTCTTTCCATTGTGCCTGCACTGTCAGCTAAGATGATGGCATTACTGGAGTGTTTAATAAAACCTTTATTGGTATATTACCCGGAGTCGTGGTGTTGGCAGGAATTTTGCCCCTTTGGATTTCGAACTCTGTGGTTAATGAAATACAGCAAACATTAATTTGGAATGGGCTTTTAGGTTTGGAAAGCCAGGTGACGTTTTATTATATTTGTGCCGAATTGGGGCTGTGTCAGATACTACTGTAGCTTCCACTGTCAGAGGCTTAACTGGCATTATGGAAAAAAAATGGCAGGCCCGAGAATCTTATCCCCTGAAATGAAAGTCGAATGCCAAATTGAAATTCCTGCAGGATTTCCGATAGCAATGGGGGAATTGAGAAGCCCACAATTAAGCATATGGGCATTAAGATAATTGTCAGATCTGTTGGCGGACATGATAGAAGACAGATGGGTACGAATCAGTGCGCTCCACTGCAGCACCCTGGGAGACAATTTGACGTTTTACCTGCCTGAGCTACTCTGCCATATTTGTCACTAAATGTGCTGCACAGCATCTTACTGAGTGTTAAGTGTTTTTGCATATTATGTAGATACGCAGTACATCGGCGCCCTCTAGTGAAGAGCCATGTGGAACCGTATTTTTAAATGCCACATTTCTCTTCGTCCTGCCCTTGCTCTTTCATGAACTTGTTGCTTCCATGTTTTTGGTCCTGTAATATTAAACTCTCCAAATCTTCACTTTGCAGGTTGGAGCCCATCGTGAAGATGGTGTCAGTCTGCGTGGCAGCCATTCACTTGTGCCAAATCAGGTTCCAGTTCCCCAGCTGCCAGTTCAATCTGCTACTTCCCCAGATTTAAATCCACCCCAAGATCCATATAGGGGTGAGTATACTGCGATAACCTCAGCAAACTGACATGTGCTTGTCTTAAATGCTTCTTCATAAAATTAAAATTAAAATGTATATGTGCTACAATAATTGGAATTACTGAGTTTACTTGAAACTTGGGTTCATAGTTGTGATTGCTCGCCTATTCCATGAGACCATCACGCAACTTGAGTGGAAGGAGAGAGTCAGGAGTAACTTGACTCTCTTAATAGTTCTTAATAATTCTGACATCCTGTCTAGTATTTTCTAGTCATCACAATTTCAAGCATCAAAGCAGTTTAGCTCAGGAGAGCAAGCTCTGGTACCAAGATAACTCAAGAAGCAATATTAAGACTATGGGAAGCCTTTTTGGATGCAAAATGAAAAAGTATAAGCTTAAGGTCCTGCATACACAGTATAAGCTTAAGTTCCATCATACACAGAATTCCCATTGACTAACATTACATATGTGAAGAGGAAATCACCATTATTTTCACTGTATCTCAGTATTTACCGGGCTGTATGACGCTTGTAAGATAAATACATATACCTGCATAATTGTTTCAAAAGACACCTGAAACGAACTGAATCGACAGGACATCCAGATTTTACCTTTATTCCTAGAGACTACTATTTTTACAGTAAAAGTGTGGAAGAAAGAACTCTAAATTTCTTTTATGATGGTTCACCAACTCATTCTTTATGGCTGAGGATTATTTTATTGGAATGGCATAGTACAGATTTTGAAGAGGAAGGCCATGTGTAGACGAAATGAGAGGCGTGTGCGCACGACACTTGAAAGTAGGCTAAATGCTTTTGCACCACTTAAATGGTGTCAGTGTTTGCACGCCTTGGCGGCGTATTACGCATTAATTCCAACTGCTGTAGGAAATTTGGCAGCATAATGCACTTTAAATGACTCGGGGCACAGCAAACTAAAACTCCCTACAGCTGTGGAGTGAAGCGCTGGGCTCTGTGTGAGCCTGATCTCCCCCGCCCCCGGAGTCTGCCTGCCTGCCTGAGCTGCTCAGCAACCCGGTGCTTCCCTCCACGGCTGCGGTGCCCCCCGGGACTGCCCAAGCCAGGTGCCTATGAGTGTGTGCCGCCTGGGGGGGCCACTGCTGCTACAGGGGGAAGCACCAGCCCCTCCTGCAGCCCAGGGACTGCTATCCCACCAGCAGCTTTCTCCCCTATCCCCACCAGAAAGGCAGGTAAGTCAGCAGAGTATGTGCACGACATGGGAGTTTAATCAGCCCTAAATTGAAGCAGGGTTTTTTAAAACCCACTGCTTCAATTTAGGGCCCCCGTTTTGTCTACACACACCCAAAGATTACAGTGATTAAAGAAAAGACTAAGAGTTAGGAATTCTAGGCCTTTTTCCACAGCCACCTACCGATTTAAAATGTAAGGCTAAACAAGATCACAGCCTCTTTGCATGTCAGTTTTCCCTTCTGTAAAATGGAAATAATAGTTACCTACTTACAGGTAATTAATCTATAAAGTGCTTTCAGATTTTAGAATAGGCGGTGCTATTGCACTGTATAGTTTTATTATTATATCTCCTTGTGCAAGGAGAAAAGCTCCATATAAAGGGTGCCATATGCACTGGGCTCTTAATCAGAACATGAGGTGTGTCATTTCCATGATTATGCTTTCCATTGCAATTTAGCTGATGCTTTGTGGATGATGAAATTAGCATTTATTCCAAAAACCGTGAAGTAGAATTGTATCTCAATGTCAGTGCTTAAAACCGGTCTCAGCAGCTGCATTCTTGAATCTTCTTTTTGCACCAATCAGCCCAAAACAGTGTCGGTGAGCAGAAAGGACCACAAATCTTACTCTAAGCAACAATGTTAAGAAACACACATACAAATACATTCAAACTTTTCCATAAGCATTGGTAACAGAAACTTAACGTATTTTTCCACAGGCATGCCAACTGGACTGCAAGGGCAGAGTGTGTCTTCAGGTAGCTCCGAAATCAAATCTGATGATGAGGGAGATGAAAACCTCCAGGACACAAAATCTTCTGAGGACAAGAAACTAGAGGATGACAAGAAGGATATCAAATCAATTACTAGGTCAAGATCTAGGTAACAGTATATAATAGTGTCGCTTCATTTAATTCCTTTACTGGATTTTGATGAAGTGAACAGAACAGGAAGAAACACTGAGGTATTTTTTCCTGACAGGCAAAACCACAGCCTAAAAGGAAATGGAAGGATTACTCTGGTAGTACTAATGGTATCATTTGGATACTTGTACTCCAGGACTTCCCCAAATGTCTTTACAATCCCAGAACTGGACACCAATGAAATTATCCCCATTATAAATAATTCTTATTATCCGTCATCTTTCTACACCGCCTTATTAGCTTAGTAGATGATTATCAAATTATAATCCACTGATAATAATTTGCCTTTGCTTAAAATTGGAGTAAAATATTGCTTTTCAGTTTTTAATATGCATCTAAATCTGATCACATTCACATAATAATTTGCCCAACATATTGGACCCCTTTCTTTTACCTTTCATCAGACCAGAGCTTCAGTTTATGTAAAACAATATAATTAAATTACCTCATTTTACTGGCAAAGGATCTAGCCTTTTATCCAGCTTTTAGAAGAAAGAAGTGTTTTATTAACCTTCTAGTTTTAAAAATATCTTACATAAAGAAATATTTCTCCCCTACATGCATTGATAGCCCTTATATGCATGTTTAAATTGGACTGCTACTGGGGCTAACTATTCTTCATCTTCTATATGTAATACTGGAAGGTATAAGTGAAGACATATCCTTGGATTTTATCATCTTGGACTTTGTGTCCTGGCTGAACTTATCTAATGTGCATGGAAGTGCTAAGCATTAGCTATCTAAATGAGGTTTTTCTCCGCAATATTTGCTGGACTGTGAGTTCTACCTTGAGACCTAGTCTATGGATCAAAGGTTAAATTGTCCCTTTAATATCCTATATCAATTCCGTCTCAAGTATGTAACAAAAAGACCAAAAACATTGATATCCAGGTATGCTCCTGGCTTTGTTTTGTTTTTAAAAAACTGAATAAGAGTTTGCCTTGTATCCTTCAAGGCACTGTTGTCTTGGATTATATATGAAAATAGGAAGGCTGTGAGCAAGATCAAATATCAGCCATGTAATAGCAAATAGACATTTTGCTTGGGAGAAAGACTTCAAGATTTCAAGACGTCCTCTCACACAGGCTAATTTCAAAGCAAAAAGAATTATTTACAGGCCTGCTATGGGTGGAGAAAAAAGTCTGATGCTTGAGGATTTATCTCAACAAATAATCTAATTGGGTATATTTAGGTTTTCTCTCAACAAATCTAATTGGGTATATTTGCAAGAGTTTTTTTTTTTTCCTCACACGTTTGATATGGTAAAAAAAAGGCCTTTATGTTGATGCAAGTTAATCTTCTCAGTTCTTGTTAATTGAACAGGTAGGCTATCACTTTTGCATTTTAATATGTGCTTTGGAACTTTTGTAGACTAATATTTTTGTTTTTAAAGAGCTTTACAACTTTAAAGGTTAGTCTTGATATTTAGTTATGCTTCTGAATTTGTCTTGTCTTAGGATTGTTCAAAACAGATCAGTATATTTGTATACCCAAAGCAATTAATATAATGTATTATCAGCAAGTCACTAGAAAATGTGTTCCAGTTTGTCACTAAATGTAAGACAGAGTCAGGTTTTGCTACAGAACATGATTAAAAAATTAAACGTGGGGCTCTATCCAGTCATGAATTATTTCCATGGCTTATTGGCCCATGGAAATTTCATTCCCGCTACTCTCCATTGGCTAAATAGTGGCTGATATGCTTTCTAAAGTAGGCTAATGTGACTTTCCAACTTCCCTTCAGAGAGGTGGTATCAGATCCTGACAAGCGAAGTGCAATGTACTTATATTCATGCCCAGCATCTCGAAAACAGGGCTCTTTCAGCAGGCTAGAATGAAAACTGAAGGAGTCGTAGGGCCCTTCTGACTCAGACGCATTACAGAGACTCCCAACCCCTATGAGCCCCATTGTGCCACATGAGATTTAATAGTAGCAAGTAAATAAGCCCCACTGATCAATGAGAGAAGAATAAGGAACCTCTGCCTCTGGTTAGCAGAGAAGCCCATTTATAACAAAAGTGCCAGCTATCCAGATTGATGACTCCACAGGATTGTGTAGTAAAAGAGCCAAAATCTGCACGTGCACAAGCCTATTTTGTTTCTACCTTGAAATTTTGTGACAGCTAGTCATTTTGCATGAGCTTCTCAGTCCTCTAGCATACCTATTCTCTTCATTTCCTTCTTGTCTCATACAGAAGGGCTATCTCTTACCTGCTTTTTCCTAGGCTAAAGGGAAATTCACCTGGATAAAACCCATGGTTATAATTTCATATTCATTACTCAAGTTTATTGAATATAGAAAAGTGTCTGGGAAGTTTAATTGATTTAATTTAAAACTGATGTGTTCCCTGTGGGTTGAAAGTGCAGTGTGGAATTTGAAGCTTGTGTAGTTCAAATATAAAATCCATAGGTTCCCAGGATGTGTCCTGCATGCAATGTCACAATACTGACTGTGGTACTGCTTTGTAAAATACGTTATTGAAAAGTACTGTACTTTCTCTTCTTCTAACTAGCAGAACTTCCCACTGTCCTGCTTTAGTTAGATGGCAAATCTTCATTACAGACCAAAGAACTTTAAACAGAATGATTTTTATGGAGAACTGTTAACATGATCATTGACAAAATTATATATTGTATATAGAGGACCCTCAGAATGAGAGATATAAGTTAGAATTAGGCCAAAAATACTTCCTATGAATTGCATCACTAGCTGAGTTTGAAATCTGTTCAAAATGACTGAATTACTTATTTTCCACACTATTAGAAAATCCTGTGTTCCTTTTATCTCTCAGCAATAATGACGATGAGGACCTTACCCCGGAGCAGAAGGCTGAGAGGGAGAAGGAAAGGAGAATGGCCAATAATGCCCGGGAGCGCCTACGTGTGCGTGACATCAATGAGGCTTTCAAGGAGTTGGGCCGGATGGTGCAACTCCATCTGAAGAGTGACAAGCCCCAGACCAAACTCCTGATCCTACACCAGGCTGTGGCTGTCATTCTCAGCTTAGAACAGCAAGTCAGAGGTGAGTTTTTGGCATCTTTTGCTGCTGTGACAGAGTATACATCCAGTCACCCAACTCCAGGAGGTCTAGGTTAGTTGTAAACTGAGTAGAGTGAACTGTAGCAAGTACTGATGAAAGCAGATTTTTGTGCAGTAAAGCACAGGTAATAGCCTGAGAAAATATCTCAGACATGTCGTATCTGCAGTTCTTAAGAAAACCTTCCTTTTGATTTGCATTAGTTTTAGGGCACTTGGTTTGGAAATGCATACCAGGTAAAGCTAGGAACCTGCTTTTCATCCGTGTCTTTTTTTTGGCAAATCAGTTACAGGGCTGCGTCAGAATAAATGAAAGGAAACAAAAGTAACGTAACCTTTTATCACTAGCCAATCTAAAACTATTGGCTGCTTACAGATGTGGGAAAAAACCCCCCAGTGCTTTAAGCTCAGCGTGCCCCCGCACCGATCGTAGTGCGTGCCTAGAAGAGGCATAGTGTTAATTTGACCTGGCTTGCTCAACATCTGTATAGACTGTGCGCTTCAGTGGGGCTTTCTGGTGCTTTTATCTAATGCCTGATTGAATCTATTTTAGATAAAAGTGGCAAAAAGCCTCACTGAAATGCGTGATCTATACAGACACTGGGGAGCCAGGTCAAACTAACACACTTTCTCTTCCGGTAAAATGTTGTTTTGTTTAGTTTTTTTTCATGCCTATCAGCAGCCATTGCAACCAGGTACATTACATTAACAGCGTGAAAATCTGATTTCCAGAGCCAGAAAGCTAAAGCATTTATGAAGCTACCAACTAATCATACAAAAATATTTTGAAACAAAATGTCCAGTATTAAACTATACCATACTGTGTTGTGTGCAGAGATAGGACTGTAAAATGCTTCCTGATGCCTGTAAAAAAAAAAAAAAACCAATAGTAATCAATCAGTAAATTGCCATCTGCCCAAAACATTACCAAATCTTGAATTCCTCTAATTTTTTTCTGTCATGTAAAACTAAGCCCATTTCAAGAGAGTAAATGCTGGTCAAAGCACAGTACCAATCTACAATGCTCAGTGAGACAGATTTTTCTAATGACACACCTCAGGTCACAGCAGTCATCTAGCATCCAATACAGGTTTCATACCTAAGTGTTCACTGGTTTCATAGATCAAGTTCTCTCTGTTACAAAGATAGTCACTAATTGCATGATTTGGATGCAGGTCTGAATCCATATGGGCTTTCAGTCCCACATTGGGCATTCTAGTCTTTGTCACTGTCTGTTTTAAAATGAAGCTAAACTGGTCCTCAGTGAAGAAATACCTTGTAGTTTGAGGAAAGCAAGATCTAGTTTAGGCTAAATCCATAAAAAAAACCGCTCTGAGTATTGTCTTGCTTGCCATCCAATGGAATTTACAGCTATGAATTAAATACTCATCTCCCTATACAGTACATCTAAGAATGGCATTCGCAGAAGCCAGAAAATTGAGGTTAGAGTCCAGTAGGCAGTATCAAGGAGGAGGGGGCCATCACTGATATCCACCATGTCATATAAACTAGATATAAACTCCAGCCCCGAGATTTCCCAGATTTATACATGACTGAAGGTGCTAAAGAGTTTAGCAGCATCAGCACTTTGACAGTTTTGCACATTACTGCGGATGAAAAGTTAAAATTTGTCCCGGAGTTTATATACCTAAGACAGGCTAGACAGTAACTGAGTAGGGCTTTGGAGGAGCTCAGTGGCAATTAAGTGCTGGATTTAAGTGTCTAATACAACGCTAGACGCCTAAATACCTTTGTCAATCTAATCCTTTAATCTTTGACGTAGACCTCTGACATTTCCTGGTATTCGCATGTTTGGCTCTTTGACAAGATCCAAGTTCAATATTAAGCTTGGCTTCATAAGAATATAAGTGCCACATTGATGTAGGCCAGTGGTCCATCTAGCCCAGTATCCTGTCTCCGAGAGTGACAGAAGTAGATGCTGTACAGAGAGAACACAGGAACCAGATGTCTCCCTATTCAATACCCTCCTTGGCAACCACTATACATTGAGTTATCGATGCCTGAAGAAACATTTACAACAATTCTGATCAATGGCCATTAATATATGTATCCTTCATGAATATATTGAGTCCATTTTTCAACGTAGCTGTTCTATATCTCCACCACCTCCTATGGAAATTAATTCCACAAGTTTACTACACATTGCTTTAAAAAAATACATTCTCTTGTTAGTTGTAAACCTGTCACTTACTATTTTCAGTGGGTATCCCCCAGTTCCAATACTCCAGAACTTGGTAAACAACAGTTCCCTGTTTGCTTGGTCCATGCCCTTCATGATTTTATAGACTTTTGTCAAAAAAAACATCCCCGCCTTCTCCTTTCCAAACCCTCAGGTACCACTGAGAGGTGCACAAAAATGAAGGTGTTTGCAAAGTTTGTGCACTGACTTGTATTGCATTCCATCATTTGAACTGACCATGACCACAAACACAAGCCACTGACATTCCCAAGTTTTGAAAAGAGGATTTCAAAGAAGAAGAGATATTTTGATTTTATTTAGTGAAGTTGCGAAGTCACCTCTAATAAGAAACTGATAAATAAATTTCTTCAGGTGGAGTCACAGTAAGCAGATCAATTTGGGATGTAATAAAAACTTGCGTTCTTGAAATGGCTTTTTGCTTCAATTCAACAGAAAGGAATCTGAACCCTAAAGCAGCATGTCTGAAAAGAAGGGAAGAAGAGAAAGTATCTTCAGACCCTCCTCCACTTTCCTTGGCAGGACCCCATCCTGGGATGGGAGATGCATCCAATCATATGGGACAGATGTAGAAAGGCAAGTTCATTTTCAGCGATGTTCAAAGTCACGCTATACTCTCCCAAGAAGACACCATATAGAGTTCTCCTATAGATTCTGGACTGCAGTGGGGGTGGGGTAGCTCACATGTAACAAGAAGAATTAGGCTCATCTTTTGCGATGTTCTTATTGAATCAGCTTGCAAGTACATTTAAGATTCAAAAATGATGTGAAAATCATTTTTGTCAAGAAGGTACAGTCATGTGTGTTCAGCTCTCCTTGACTGATTTAATTTCTACTTCTTTCACAGGTCCAAGTTGCCACATTTCTTCATTTAAACAAGAGACCACTTCTTTAACAGCTGTATTATCTTAAACCCACATAAACACTTCTCCTTAACCCCTTTTTTGTAATATAAGACAAGTCTGAGTAGTTAAGAATCACAGACGCAAGAGATTTCAGCATTCCCGATTATTAAAAACAAAAAAACAAAAAGTGCAACTTTTGAGGGATGACTCTCTTTAACATATCATTCAGAATGTTTAAAAGCAGTATGTTATGAGCTGTAAATGCACAGCCTAGAGACTGAATGGCAATCTTCTCCACACTGTGGGACAATGCATTTGTGCCTAAACTTCTTTTGGAAAAAAAATATAATTAATTTGTAAGTCTGAAAAAAATATTTAATTTAAAATTGTAAACTTGCAATAATGAAAAAGTGTACTTCTGAAGAAAAAATGAGCGTTTTTGTTGGTGTGCTAGACAGCTAGTGTTTATACTTACTGGATATTAAAAGGGAAGCTTTGCTGCCCAGATATTTACAAAACCAGCAAACGTCCTAATGAAAACTGAAGTGATGACATTAGCCATTCCTTAGGGTAGGAGGAACAGATGGATCTTATAGACCTATGACAAATATATATATATAAATATATATATAAATATATATTAAAAATTTAGTGAATATGGTAAGCTTTTGTTCATTTGTTTCAGACTTTTTTGCTCCTGTAAAAAAATAGTACTGATTAACTTTTTTAAAAAGAAGATTTTACTGTAAATAAGGGTTTTTTTGTCTTATTTCTGTCCCTCTCCCCTGTTTTTGTTATTGTAACCTGTAGTGCCAACTCTGTCTCTGGAGGGGTGCTGCAGGATGAAATGCTGACCCTGACGTTGCTTCTCATTCATAAATAAGTAGAGTTGTTTCTTCAGTCTTTTGGGAACACAGGACTTTCAAGTCACATCATGTGTAGATAATACAGGCAGCGTTACTGAGACTTGGCAAAACAAATTTGTCTAAATCGTAATGTTGCGCTTGTTGACCCTATTCTGGGATTTTCAGAGGTACAAGGTTAGAATGCTACAATGTTACCACTGTGCCTTCCAATGTTTATATCATCAGAAACATAACATAATCAAAGTGGCTGTGATTTAACAAATTGATTAAAGTGTTACCTATGTGTGTAGCCTAAATAGTGTGCAGTGAGGCGTTTCTGAATACATGGTCAGATTTTCGGGGGGGAAAAGCATCAAATGGGAAAATTGCAAGTAGTGTGACAGATTTGATTGACTTTCTTTTCCTTTCTTTTCTTGTTTTTAAGTGGATTACTTAAATGTAGACCACTTGCTGCCTCCTCCTTTATTTGTAAAATGCCAATATTCAGTCATCATGCAGCATTACAACAAGCCTTATGAGTCCTAAAGCATTAAGTTGCACTTTCTTGAGGAGGGGTGGTAGTACAGTATTTCTCTGGCCAGTATGAATGAAGTTTTTACTTAACATATTTAATAGTAACATAGATCAAACTATGGCACAGCAACTCATCAGATAGCTAGCTTTGAAGTCTGGGCACAATTGAACCAACTTCCATAGTGAATCTTTATAATGATTGACTTTGGTGTACAGTACAATTAACAGATAGTGCTCCTAGTTAAGTATTTGTCAGCATCCTTTTGTCTCTAATTCCAGTTTCTATTTTTACAGCCACACAAACCTGGCATGTATTTTAAATAAAATCTCCCTGTTCAAGTAGATTTTCCACCTATCGACACTAAGTAAATGCCATAAATCCATCAAAACGGTCTAAATGTTCCATCTGTTCTCCTGTTTTGCCAGTTATATAGTAATGAAAAATACATTTGTAAATTTTATGCAACAAATGGCAAACGTATCATTATTTTGAAATTGTGTATGTAAAAGTTATATTTTTACATGTAGACTCTTGTTATTATGTGTTTTAATACATTGTATCAGTTTTTTGTTTAAAAAAATCTGTGTGGTTGAAAAAAGTCTCATTTAAATGAAATAGTGAGATACAAGAATCTGAATTTTATGTTTGTTTCTGAAAACGTAACGAACAAATATGATAGTTACCATGTGATCACCTTCTACATACCCATAAACATTTTGATTAGCCGTGTGCGTGTTGAAAACTGTAAATATGTTCAGTAGCAGTAAAAGTTAAAATGTTTTGATTTCTTGATAAGTTTCTCAAATGTGGAGGTGGATTAAACCACTAGGAATATACAATAAGATGAAATACACTTAGGGTTAATTCAAAATTACAAATGCATATTAACTAAAAATGCTGGATTTTTAATGGGCCTGGTTTATATGAAAATGGGTGGGACAAAGATTGATCTCACCCAGAGTTAATGATAGCTGATGTCTTTGAGTGCCGGTATCCTCAGCGAAATAAAGGTTTCTCTATATCAGTACCATATGTATTATTACTGTCTGTAACGTTAAGAGTAAAATGACAATGAACAAGCCATATTTTGTGCAGGAAAAAGAACCCAGTGGATCATATTCAGTGTGTTTGTGTAGTACATGTTCATTTTAGGGAACCAAAAACAGCCCTTCAGTTAATGCAAAGTTTTAGGAGCTGCACTTCTGATAAATACAATTGTGAATGCATGGTAAGACCAAATTAATGTTATTTTAAAGTATTTGTGAAAAATAAATAAATTAAAGGTTTTGCTTACTGATGCTTTTAACAAAAATAGAGGGGGTTTTCTATTTTTGTCTTTACATTTTGCTTTCACTCAAATCGAGTAGAAGTTGCAGTTTTTTCCCATTACTTTTTATGTACTTTATCGTTCTGTAAAATAGAAAATGTATAGCATGCTTTACTTTTAGGATTAAAATATAATAGATTTGGAAAAGGAAAGATTCATCCACATTAATTTTAGCTGTACAGATGCAGAAGATCCTGCTCTGTAGTTACCGATTTTTAATAGACCAAGATGAAAAGCAGGTATTAAATCTTTGATTTTTTAAAATTTATTTATTTTGAAGCGCAACTAAGACATTAGTGTCCTGAGTAGGCTCTGTCACGGGTAATTTAGCTGATGGTACTTAGTTAAAACTATTAGATTTCAGGAGGCTGCATTATGTGGTAATAAACTGGGCCAAGAAACTCTTTTTAAGAAACAAAGACTATAATATCAGCTTTTTAAATAGGTGATCCACCTCCACATTCAAGTAATTTATGAATATGCTGAATAGGGAATCTGTTCATCTAGAACTTTTTTACCATTTGTCTTCTGTGTAGCTGCAAGGAACACTAATGTTTATACAACTGTCAGTCCTACCAGTGATGCAACTTGTACTGATTCAGTCTTCCGATTTGTTTTTTTTTAATTTTGTTTTTAATTTTGGGGGTGGGTAGGGTGGGAAGGGGAGAGGAAAGCTTCATCTTTTATATCCGACAGGCAGAATATGATCTGTGTCAAAAAGTGAACAATGTATTGCCAGGAATGAAGAGATTTCAGCGGAAACAAGCACAAAAAAAAGAAAAAGAAAAAAATTAGTCCACTGGTTGACTGGAAAAAAAAAAAAAACAACTAAGAGTGGAATATGATGAATTCCAACACAAGGGGCACCAAGGCCTTTTGGGGCCTACCTTTTGTTTTGTTTTTGTTTTGTTCATTTGTTTTTTAAAGACATGTTCTTCTCATGGGACTTGAAGTTGATTCATATTTGTGCAGTGCTGGTTTGACCATACTCATTTCAAGTATTATAGACTTATGTAATGGTGAAAATATATGAACTGTGGCCTTTTTCATTCTTGTTACTTGTGATGCAATTAAGTGAAGATAAGAAAAAAAAAGCAGAGATTTACCATGTATCAGTGCCTGGCTTTTTGTTATAAAGCTTCGTTTGTCTAGTGCTCTTTTTGCTATAAAATAGACTGTAGTACACCCTAGTAGGAAAAAAAAACTAAATTTAAAAATAAAAAATATATTTGGCTTATTTTTCACAGGAGCAATCCTTTTATACCATGAATATTACGGAAAAAAAAATTGTCAGATTCTGAATATTTCTTCTTTGTAGATTTTTGGAATCATTCTGAGTAAAAGTTTGTTACTTTATTTTACTATTTAAAAGATGTTATTTTACCATGTGTTACTGAGATGAAACTGTATGGTAGCTTTTTTTTTTTTTAGTTGTAGGTCGCAACGGGGAAATTTTTGCGACTATACACATAGCTGCAGCAGTAAAAACAAAAAAAAATGGGAAAAAAATGAAAAAAGGAAAAAGATTAAAAAAAAAAAGATAAACAGTTACACCTTGTTTTCAATGTGTGGCTGAGTGCCTCGATTTTTTCATGTTTTTGGTGTATTTCTGATTTGTAGAAGTGTCCAAACAGGTTGTGTGCTGGAGTTCCTTCAAGAAGATTAAAAAAAAAAACAAACACAGCTTGGTGTAGGCCATTACCTGTTTCTCATCTGTAGTTATTCGATGCCGTCATGTACATGACCGTTCTGTAGCAATAAATGTGCCATTTTTATAAACTGTTTCCGACACTTTTGTTTCATTTTATTTTGCATTGTCCATACCAGTAGGTGTTGCAGGAGGTGCTGGTTATGTTTCACTAGGTGCTGCTCTTTCCTCTATGTGGACCAATGAAGTTATGATGCCATTGTGCTGTCGGAGGGGCCATGTTTCAGATGAGATTTAAAATAGTGATCCAGACCACCTGATTACTTAAATGATGATTTTTTTTTTTGTAAATGGGAAGGGTATTATCTTTCACCCTTGTGTTCTTGCCAAATTCCAGCTTGGGTAGTTATACTTTGCCTGCTTAAAGACTTCTTTTATTTTAGTTGCAGATTGTATTTTTTACTTACTTCCCTAAACGTTGTGTACTATGCTCTATACCATTACTTTGTTTCGGTGTTTCATCACCAAGGTGGTTGCACTTTAGTGGTGGTATTAAATCTATTGGTAAGATTTGTAAAGCCCTTTCGTATCTTCTTAGATGAAAGTGCTAAAAAAAATGCAAGCTCATTTTCATTTTCATTCTCATATATATTTTATTCTGTGCTGTAAGTAAAATATCTGTATTTCACTAGAAAACTATTTGAGCCATTGAAAGAATGCAAAGTATTTATTAAACCAATGAAGAAATGTCATAAAAAACAATTGTATTGGAATGCATACAAAACAAAAACAAAGCAAACTTGTTGAAGCAGGTACCTGGTGGGGGAGGAGGGCGAGGGGAAGATATGTAAAATTGGGGACTTTGTTTCTGAAGAAGCATGACTTGCAGTCAGGTGTGATGCACTGCAGAATGCCATATTCAGTCAGTTTTCACTGTAACAAATTAATATATCAGCTTTTTTGGCAGAACTTTTTCTGCTATATTTTAAGGGTTAGCACTGGAGTTAAGGCCTGATGATGAATGATCATTAGATGTTGACTATTGTAAACCACAGTCACTATTTCATTGTACTTACATTTAAAAAAAAATTCTGGTTGGCCCTGTTGTATCTATCTTCTCCATCTGGATGTATACTATGAGATAGTTTTCAAACTTGTACAAACTACTTGCATCACATATTTTAAAAAAAAGGAATGTTTTGCAGATTAAATAATTGTTACTTAAAGAATTGTAAGTAAGATTTTTGTGAGAGGGACTTTGATCATGTTTTAGAAGGGCTAGGAGTATAGGTGGTACACAAATACTTGTATGTCAGCGTATTCTTGGAATTCCGTTACAGACCAGCAAACACGAATTACGTATCTTATAAACCATCTTTGGGATCTTTTCCATTTTTATTCATGTTTATATTATTGCTACATTGGTGTAATGACTACATTATTTTTCACCCAAAAGGAAAATGTTTGAAGGCTGGTTTATTAAAGGCCCTCTAAAAAACATGTGGCGACTTGGTTTGGTCGTTCATAATTTAAAATGTCATGAAATGTGCACGGAACGTAGATAACATACAACTAAAGTTTCATCTTAGTATTACAAACTGAAATATTAGCCACATCTATTTTAGACTTTTATATCATAACCCAAGCAACAAAGTAAGTCTTTAGCTATTATATATATATACTAGACAATTGCCTGTCAACAATGATGGGGCGGGGGGGGCGGGGACAGGGGCCTTGAGCCGGGGCGGGGGCTGGGGCCAGGGCCATTCTCCCTCTCCCCCCACCCACCGCTTCAGGCCATAACCCCCTCCCAGCTCCCCTCCCTCCCCCGTTCCCCACTGCCTCCCCTCCCTGCCGGGTGTTGTTGGGGGGAGGGCGCCAGCCCCTGGCTCCAAAGAGCAGACCCGGGGGGTTGGGGGGCGAGGCCAGTGCTGCTGGCCTCACCCCCCCACACTCCATCACCTCCATTATGGCAGCACTTCAGTCCCTGTCATCCCCCTCTCCTCCAGCCCCTCAGTCCCTACTGTCATGGTGGTGCCCCACTGTCTGTCCCTGTCTGTGGCAGCCAATCAGAGTGTGAATAAAGTGTTATGAACAGACAGACAGACAGGCTTAGGGTTTTATAATATTAGAATAATGCCTTGTGAAAGGCTATTGTAATTGCCTGATATGAAATTTAGAGCCTATTTAAATAGAATATTTGAAAAGACAGGTCCTAAATGGTTAGGTGCATCTTCTAGAAGTTAGTCTATACCAGTAGTTCTCAAACTTTTGGACTCAAACCACCCATTTGACTCAAGACACCATTCACTGGACTTGAGCCCCCTCCATAACTTTTGTCAATTGGGGCACTCCTAATTTCAATAACTAAATTATATACCACTGTCCTTATCTCCTTGCAGAGGGGCCAAGCAGTGGGGCGGGGGATCAGCCAAGCAGGAAAAAACCTAAGCCTGTGCTCACCTGCTCATCTTCTTCACATCTCCCTTATTTCATCACACCTCACATCGTCCTTCAAAGAATCCAGTAGCATCCCGAGGTACCTCAGCTCCCTGGCTGAGAATAATTGGTCTAGACTTTCTGCTCTGGACTTTTTCATTAAAATTGTTCTAGAGGAAAAAAGAGAGAACAGGCCCATAAATAATATAATGATTCATTTTTGTCTTTTCTCCTGTTCAAGTGAGAAATGCCACAAAAATTAACAAAAGCGAAGTCCTACCATCATTTTAACAGAGACCTGATAAATGTCTTCAAGCTAATGGTAGTTAGCTTGAACATTTGCTAAAATAAATATAATGTCTACGGGTCCTGACTTTTGCACCACCCTGTATATACCTTTTGCAAAGATGTTGCCTCATTTTCAAAGAGACATCATCTGCAGTTTGCTATTGACTTTCAGTTAAATCTGTGAGTGCTGAGCGCTCTGGAGAGTCATGAGTACAGATTTCTCTCCAGTGGTTTTTATAACGTCACTGTAACAGGCTGCTCTGTCCCCATCAGAAGAGGCAGCCCGCCCTGTTAAGAATCTGCAGCTGTGGGGCATTCTGGTAATAAGGGAAGGTTATTGTCCCACTGGGAGCTTAAAACCCAGAAGGGAGAGCAGAAAGGGGTGGTCTGTGAGGGACCAGTCTGAAGACAAAGAAGCCAGCTGTGAGCAGAACAGCTTGCTACAGCGAGGGACTAGGCTGATGTGCTGGGTGCCAGAGCCATAGAGATTCCCTTCCTAATGTCTGGGACAGGGTATAAGGACTGGGTTTGGTTTGCTCATTTATGATTTGTTTGCAACTCAAAAACTGTGTTTTAGCTGGGAGGTGTGGTTAAGATGCTTCTGAGGGAGCATGCCCTTCTGCAGAAGCCTGCAGGCTAAACAACCCTTAGAGCTACCCATCATTGGTGGGAGAGCAATGACAGAGCAAAGTAACCTGTTATAGGATCATAGGAAAATAGGGTGGGAGGGACCACATGAGCTCATCTAGTCCTGAATTATCCCAGTCAAGTTGTCTAGCCTGTTCCTAAAATTTTCTAGGGATGGCGATTCCATAACTTCTCTAGGCAGCTTGTTCCAGTGCTTAACCATCCTCATAGAAAGTTCATCCTATTTTCCAACATAAATTTCTTCTGCTGCAGCTTGAGGCCATTGCTCCCAGTTCTGTCCCCAACTATGCCAGAGAAAAATCCATCTCCACCCTCTTTATAATCTCCCTTCAGGTGTTTGAAGATTCTTATTAAATCCCTCCCTAATCTTCTGTCTTCCTGACTAAATAATCCTTTTTGTTTCAGCCTTTCCTCATAAATCAAGTTTTCTAGGCCTGTAATCATTTCTGTTGTTCTCCACTGGACTCTTCCCAATCTGTCCATGTCTTTCTGGGAGAGACTTATGGTTGCAGAGTTCAAACCTTGTTTTGGACTCTCACCAAAGACCATCCACAGTTGACCTAAGTGTAAATGGGGAGTCAAAGGCCTCCAGAAGCTCTATATCACTTGCTTGTGTACCATTGGCTGCAGAAATTGGCCCACATTAACCACACAAGTACAATGTGTTCTTTTGGTTCAGCAGGTATTAGACCCATCCAGTCACCTTCAATAACAAATAAGCCCAAATCTGTTCCTTCTAGCCCTATCAACAAAAGCATGCGTAAAGTTATTGTTCATATTTTTTTCCTACAATCTATCTATAAAATGTAAAGGCACCACTGTATTTCAGAAAGTGGGAAAGCTAAAGCACAGAGATGCCCACATAGGTTTTCTGAATGTGGCAAAAGCAGTAGCCATTCTTACTTGATCTAGGGTTTCAGTCTTGGTCAGTCTTCAGTAGATACAAATTCTGTCCGTTTGGTTAATGATGCCTTTTTCCCAATGAAATGGAAGTCCTTATCTCAGAATGGGACACAGTTGTCACTCAGGCCAGAAGAGTTAGTGTCACGCACTCCATTCTCTGCACTCTGTTCAGTAAAGAAGAAGCATTTTGAGTAGCAAGTCAAGGTCAGTGTTATCTAACCCGTGTCAGTGAGCAACCAGACTGCTATATTCTGGACTATGTGCATCTTCCTTAGGGCAGTGGGTTTCACTCCTGGATGAGAAAAGCGAAGCAAAACAAGTGAAGAGACTCATCCAAGCTTCCACAGCAAGCTAGTAACAAAATTGCAACTAGAACATAGGCCTTGCATGACCTACCACTCCAGTACTCTCTTCTGAAGGCAACACTGCCTGTTGCTATTTTCGTGCTTTGATATAGTTTCAGGCAATTTGGTAGGAACCCGTATGTGGCTATTGCCAGCATTTTCAGTAACTAAATTCATTTATACAATGAAGGCACTCAGCAGTAGAAAGCTTTTATATTAGGTGGCATTTTGGGAGATGGGGGAGTGGGGGGTGGAGCTGGATGAAAACCAGAGATTCCAAGTTCCTCTCAACAGAAATGAAAAGTTAAAGAACAGAAGAGTGTTTTTGGCTCCTCAGTTCTGCATGTCGCTACAATACGAAATAAAGCTCATGCAACACTCGATAAGATGACAATTCCGGTGAGATTGGCATGATATAAAAAAGATAGTTCGAGGACTCGTTTTGCACAATAATTATATTGTTACACAATAGGTACATCTATTATATCAACTATCTTTAGCCCATGCATTTGTGAAGAGCGAATGAGCACTGGAACTGAACTGAAACTAATGCATCTTCCAGAAAAGACGATAAGATGACAATGCTACTTGTTTTATACGAGTGGCTCTTTTATTTTTCCGACACAAGGCACCCCTCCCTTACTTTTGTGAACTGAATGGCACTCCATTCGAAAAACTTTACTAAATGCTCACCTCCTTGCAGAGGGGCTAGACAGTGAGGACAGGGGAACAGCCCTAAAGCCTGAGCCTTCCCTTATCTGCTTCTCTCCTCACACCTCCTGCTGCAGCCTTCAAAAGATCTGGCAGCACCTCTGACTGCCACTGCACCTTGGTTGATAGTCATTGCATGAGATGTACACACACACAAGACCTACAGTTGAGTAGAGCATTAGGTGGGACAAAAAACTCAATCCAGTTCTTCTGGGAGCAAGCGATGATGACAAAGTCTCTCCCCTCATCTGAGCTCTTTTCTGTGAACTTCCTTCAATGATCTTTCCAAAAATAAGTGCAATGAACTGTAAGAAGTACAATAAACATAACGAAGGATTTAAGGTGCTTTGCAATTATTTTTTTATTGTAACATTTGGAGCCCATGACGTTCTTTTTTCTTTCTTAACAGAGAATCACAGTACTGAGTGACTAATGACTTGTTTCTCTGTTCCCTGGCCCTGGTACAGCTATTTATACTGGAGCACCGTAGATATAAAAAGGAAGCTTGATGACCTGGTAGCATTTTATATTCATTTTGCATTGGTGACAGTAACTGTACAAGGTCTAGGGAACAGACAACTGCAGTATTCTGCTACTGCTTAGATGTTCTGCTACTGCAATTGGAAAGCCTCTTTATGTAGGTCAGAAAAACTTTACACTTAGACACTAGGTTCTTCACAAAAAAGGCCTTCATTTAATAACCTCATTTCATATTGAACAAAAGTATAAATCTCCCACATACAAGGATAGACTCTCTCACGCAGGGATTTGCTTGTGTTCAAGACTCACTTCTTCCACATATATTCAAATAAAATTAGTCAGCTTGGAGTATATGTTTTCAAGAAACTAGGGTCCTAATTACCCATAGCTTTCCACCATGTGCATTTACCATATTTACTTAAATCCAAGACAAGGTTTTTTCCATGAACAACTTGGGGGGAAAGCCTTGTCTTAGATTTCACTACTGGCCTGGGGCAGATGGCTGCTCAGCTCCAGCTTTGGCCCAAGGCTCAGAGCTAAAACCAGAGCTGAGCCGCTGTCTGTTCTTGGCCACAGTGGCTCATGTAATCAGGGAAGTGGCTTATGGTGGGAGGAGCATACGAGAGATGTGGTTGGGATGAACGATACTGGAGGGAGACCCATGACGGGGTCAGTGGGTATGCAGGGGAGATCCTGCAGCCTACCTTTACTCAGCTTACCTTGAGCTCTGGCCCTAGCTGTGCCCAGAGCTTTCACCACTGTTTTTGCCTGGCTGGGCTGGGCTGGGTCTGGCTTCAGGACTACCATTGCTTTTTGCCCCAAGCTGGAGTCAGAGCTGTCCAAAGGTAAGCAGCAAGGGAGTCAGGCACAGCAATGGGGGCAAAGGGTTGGGATAGGCAACAGAGGGACAGGGACACGCAGGAAGGGGGAAGGCACAGGCATGGGGAACAAGAGGGGAAGGGAACAGGTGCTGGGAGGACAGGCAGCAGGATGACAGGCACAGAGATCAAGGGGCAGGAGCCTAGCCTTTCACCTGCTGCCATTGTTTTCCCTGCTTGAGCTGTGGAGAGGATGCATTTAAGATGACCCTCCAATAATTAGATTCTATATTTCAATAATTAGAACAAATTTATGATTTTCCACGAATAAAATCTATTTATTGGGGTCTTGAATTTTAAGTTGTCTTGGATTTGGGTAAATATGGTACTTACATCTGTAAAAATGGAGTCTAAAACCCTGTCGCTCTGCTGTAGAAGTCTTTTACACCCACTGGACGCGTCTACATGAGACGCTATGTCAACATTGTATCAGCAGTCACAAACCATGATGCGAAAGCTGCGGTGAAGTAGCAAGGAGCTACATCACCGTAGCTCATTGCTACAGCGACGTGGCATCAAAAGACAATGGGTAGTGCACAGTCAGGGGCACGTGTAGACGTGCCCACTATGTACTCACTGCACATGGCACAGGGCAGGAGAGAACAAGGGGTGTCTTAGAGATACCAGTCCTGGCACAGCGAAAGAAGGCTTCTCCTTTCTTAATTTCACACTCTTAAGACAAGATACAGTTCAGGACTGAGCACAGTTCTACAGTATTTCATTCCAGTGAAGTGAGAGCAAGAGAAAGAAGAGAAACTATAGAGCTACGACAACTTTTGTATATTTTTTACTCAGGTATTTCAACTATACTAATTCATAGAGCCATATTCATAGATGTTAGGGGCGGGAAGGGACCTCACGAGATCATTGGGTCCAGCCCACCTGTACTTGGGAAGGAAAGACTGCTGGGGTCAGATGACACCAGCAAGGTGCACGTCAACTGGTTTTTTAAAGATCTCCGGGGTCAGTGATCATACTACCTCTGGGGGGGGAGTGTGTTCCAGACCTCAGGCACTCAAATCATGAAGAAGTTTCTCCTTATGTCCAATCTGAAGTGATCTTCAAGCAGTTTGTGTCATTAAAACAAATTTTTACTATTTTTCCCTCATGCCTGAAAGGACTGTGTTTCAGACACTCAAATCTCCAATAAGTCACTGTAGTGACCGTAGCTACCTTGAGGTGAAGATAATGCCCATCTACACAGACAATCCCTCCAGTGACAACTTCCAGTACAGACATTTATTTGGCTGTTGTGAATTTCTAGACCTGGAATAACACAACGAGGATGAGTTCAGACATTGGCTAAGTAAGAAGAGGATCCAGCCTGTAAAGGAAGACAAGAAGGAGCCCCTGCACTATTGAACTACCGCTATGCTGAAAACTAGTTAACAGGTTTAAGCATAATTACTGCAGCCTCGGGAATCTCCAGATCTTGCTGGTAACACATCCTGGGAGATCTTCCTTCTCAGGGTAAGCGTTACATTTAGGCAAAATAGTGATAGTACAAACTGTGCTTCCTAATCCAGATATCTCTGTCTCAGTCTGTGGAAGCTAAGCAACATTTAGAGACTTCCTGAATTGCCGCTGTGTTCCTGAAGCTCAGTGACGGATAGCGATCGTATGGAAATTTTATTATTGGGGTATATTCTTCACAAAAAAAAAATGTATTGAAGGTTTTGACTGCCTCTGCCAAGAAGCCTAAGAGATATGATCATTTTATGTTTTTTAGTATAATATAGACCTAACTATATTACCAGTTTTCAAAGTGATCAATATTACTACTCTCTTCAGTAGCTAAACAGGAAGGCAAGGTAATGGAAGAGCCCATGACTGAATGAGAAGCCCAGGAAGAAGGGTAAGAAATTTTGAACATCAACTTTTCTACCTTTACCTTGACCATGAAATTCATTAGATTCCAGCAGCATAGTTTACATTCAAAATTAAGGAGGAAAGGAAAAGAGCGATAAAGTGCCTGGCTCCATCACATTTACCTCTTGAGGCTTCACATCTGGCCTCCCTCCATCTTATGCTCTAAGTCTGCCACCTGCAGAAAGCTTAATTACATGCAAAACCATACAAAAGTGCTGACTTGCTGGAACCTCTGAAGTCAATGGTGAAGAGGGCACTGGGCACCTAGCATGAGGCCTAATGTTTCATGCCTATAAAGCTGTTTTTCCATAGATCAATTATAGATGGTATATTTATGCCACTTGCACTTATTCTTGCGTAAGCATTTCTATTATAGGGGTTACTTTCTGTTGATTATTCTTTTCTCATTGTTTTTCCTTTTCAGCTGTAGCTTTTTAGCTAGATTTTTTTTCTTGGAAAGTTTCATCAGAAAGCAACTGAGCCATTTATAGCCATGGAAAGAGCAGGGAACAATGCAGCATTTCTGCTGAGAGAATATATAGTAACTTCTAATAAGAAAAGCTGTAGCACCTTGTGGGAAACTTTCAGAATTTGAAATTTGGCAGAGCCATAGGCCCAGCAAACACACACTTGACTTGTTTCATAATGTTTTTATAATTCACTCCATACAAATTCACTGAAATGTGCTAGCTGAAAAAATATGAAATTTCCAATGTTCTGTCCACTACAGCCAAATTAGATGATTTGACATCTTCTCTCAATGACTTAGTCCATCTTCCACATGACTAATGAGTTATGTATAACAAGGAAGGCAACACTGTATTTGGTCCTATAACCTACAAGAGTGAGACAAGTGTCTACACCTTTTTCATTGGACTCCTTGTATACTTCAGAGGTATGCCACTGTCTGGATCATTTCTGAACAGGATGAAAATTCTATATTTCTGTTAGGTTGTTTGTCCTTTTTAATTTGGAAATTTTGTACCAAAAAAACCCTCACATTAAACAGAATGATAAGGTTGCAACCCTGAAGTACTCAAATATCTGGGCCTAACAAAAATCAAAGCTGAAGACCTCTACTCTAGAGAAATAAACGTGGAATCAGAAGCCAGGAAATCCTGATTTGCCTCTCTGCTTCTGCATCTCACTTGTGGTTTGACTAAGGGCAGCTAACTTAACCTTTCTGTTGGTCCATTTGCCTTTCCATAAGCTAATAATTACTCCATAAGGATGTAGTAAGAATTCATCAGTTAAAAGTTCTAGTGAAGTTACCTGATGAAGGTGTGGTGCAGGGGTAAGGCACTATAAATTTGCTTAATGTGACATTATTTATTTATTTTATTGGCTAAGCACCAAGATGGTTAACACTTATGGTATATGCTCAAATGGTTTTTCCAGTCCTGTTCCATGAGTCAAGGAATGAGGCTTCTGGGAACTAATGCACAGTGTAATACAGCTCATAGTTGGAGAATGTTTTCCTAATATTCAGTCTCCTATTTTTATTGCTTAATTTTACCCCCGTACCACTGGCTTGGTGACTAAAACAGTTTCTCTCCCTCCTTGCTGTTTACAGCCATGTTACTGGAAACAGCTAATTTCAAAGTATTTCTTGAGGCAACCCATGCCAAGAAATGCCATTATACTGTTACACTTCTGAGACCAAGAAACAGATTCCATTCTTTCATGGCTTGGGCAAGAATATTTCAAGTTTATTCCTGTCTTAGTCCCACTGGCTGAGTGATCACTGGTAGAGATTGGAGGATTGAGAAGAGTTTTATTATCCTACAAATTGCGGCAGGTGGGGGAGGGGCAGGGGGGAGGTTTCATAGTTTCATAGTTTCATAGTAGCTAGAGTCGGAAGGGACCTAGGTAGATCATCTAGTCCGACCCCCTGCCTTGGCAGGAAAGAGCACCGGGGTCAGATGACCCCGGCAAGGTGCTCATCTAACTTCCTTTTAAAAATCCCCAGGCTAGGAGCCTGCACCACTTCCCCTGGAAGCCGGTTCCAGGCCCTAGCCGCCCTGACTGTGAAGTAGCGCCTCCTAATATCTAATCTAAACTTACCCTCCGCCAGCTTGTGACCGTTATTCCTGGTCACTCCTGGCAGCGCACGGGGGAACAGGGACTCCCCCAATACCTGCTGATCCCCCCTGACCAGTTTGTAGCAGGCCACAAGGTCCCCCCTTAACCTTCTCTTGTGGAGGCTAAACAGGTTCAGGTCCCGTAGCCTCTCCTCATAAGGCCTGCCCTGCTGACCCCTGATCATATGAGTGGCCCTCCTCTGAACTCTTTCCATATCGTCCACGTCCCTCTTGAAGTGTGGCGCCCAGAACTGGACGCAGTACTCCAGCTGCGGCCTGACCAGTGCCGCATAGAGGGGGAGGATCACCTCCCTGGACCTGCTCGAGATGCATCTGTGGATGCATGACAGGGTACGGTTGGCCTTCTTGACTGCCTCCCCACACTGCCGGCCCATGTTCATCGTGGAGTCAATGACGACTCCAAGATCCTTTTCCGTCTCCGTGCTGGCAAGAGGGGAGTTCCCCAACCTGTAAGTGTGGTGCCGGTTCTTCCTCCCCATGTACAACACCTTGCACTTATCAGTGTTAAACCCCATCCTATTCTCATCCGCCCACCGTTGCAAACTGTCAAGGTCAGCTTGTAGCCTATTGCACCCTTCTAGTGCACCCACATCCCCCCACATCTTAGTGTCATCAGCAAACTTGAACAGGGTGCTTTCTACCCCCTCATCCAAGTCACTGATGAAGATGTTGAACAGTGCGGGCCCGAGGACCGAGCCCTGCGGAACCCCACTGCCCACGTCCTTCCAGGTCGAGAAGAACCCATCCACTACCACCCTCTGGGTGCGGCCCTCCAACCAGTTGGCGACCCATTTGACTGTGTGGGCATCGACACCACAGTCTCCCAGCTTTTTGATGAGGACAGGGTGAGAGACAGTGTCGAAAGCCTTCCGGAAGTCCAAAAAGACTACATCCACAGCAACCCCTGCGTCTAATGATTTGGTGACCTGATCGTAAAAGGCCACCAGGTTGGTCTGACAAGACCTGCCACTGATGAACCCATGTTAGTTGCCCCTGAGCACGCATTCCCCTGCAAGGCCCTCCTGGATGTGTGCCAGGAGAATTTTTTCAAAGAGCTTACCCGGGATTGAGGTAAGACTAACTGGCCTGTAATTTCCCGGGTCCTCTTTTTTTCCCTTTTTGAAGATAGGGACCACATTGGCCCTCTTCCAGTCCTGCGGCATCTCACCAGAGCACCACGAGTGCTCATAGAGCTGCGCCAGGGGTCCCGCAATGACCTCGGCCAGTTCCTGTAGAACCCTAGGGTGAAGATCGTCCGGACCAGCAGACTTGAACACGTCCAGCCTCTCCAGAAGTACCCTAACTAACTCCTCGCTAACCCCTGGCCCAGGCGTGTCTCTCCCGGGGCCCGAGGGGGGCCCAGCAGGGAGGTGGCTGAACTGGTCCCTACTTAGGAAGACAGAGGCAAAGAAATTGTTAAATATGTTAGCTTTGTCATCTGGCGATGGTTGAAAAATGCTCTGGTCTCCATTGGGCAAAACTAAGAGTGGTCAATGCTGTGAAAACTGCATGTCAGAAAGGAAGCAATATGTGAACTGATCCTCTCCCCAAAATAGCCATAACCCAGCAGGTCATGACTCTCACCAGGGATGCTGGAGATTCAGGATCAAGATCATGCTCTGGAGGACTCAAATCAGGGACATAAACTTGGGTCTCCCACATCCCAAACAACTATACTCACCACCCTGCCAAGTGCTGTTCTGGGTGGGGGGGTTGCCTTTTATCTCACATCTCTTCTCTCCCCACTCTGATTTAGCCAGCAATCCATCCTCTGCTGCAGGACCCTTTCCTAGCAAAGCTTATATCAAGTCTGGTCAAAGTTTGTTTTGACAAAGCAGCATTTTTAAAAGAAACAACAACCAAAAAAACATGTTGGCAAAAAAATTCCTGGCCAGTCATAGATTGATTTAGTTGACGAGTTTTGTTTATATGATCAGATGGATCTCTGTAGCACAAGTTGTTTTTAAGCTCTTAGAAAAGCACAGTATTGTAATCTGGAGTTAATCAGATTGTAGTCAAATGTCCCCAGCATAAACCAGTATGTATATAAAACTAGGAGGTCTTATTACAACATAGGAGATGGCTGAAAAGTCTTGTAGTATTTATACATTTCAAGACATCTGATAGCAAAACCATCCAAATTGTCACGTCTCTGTGAGGATCTGGTACATGAAAAAGTGTGATCCTGTTCCTATTTAAGCCAGTGGAAGATTCATTGAAGATTTGGAGCAGGTCTGGCCATTAATGTGCTAAACGGTGAGAGAGAACACAGGCACACGTCTCGTCTAGCATCAAAGTTACATCAGCCAACAATATTCAGGTCTTGGGGGCAGAAAGGCTAAGGACCTTCCCTAGAGCCCATAGGAATGAATTATCAACTTCTATCCACGGAAATAAGAGCTATTGATATACTTTTCTTTACCACACCTCCAATTTAAATAGTCTTCTGTTCCCTCAGTGCAGCCTCTGTCTAAACTGTCCAGGGCTCTTTTAGTTAGAGCATATTAGCTCTGTGAGACTGAAATGGTATCATCTTCCACATGCTGTAAGAAGCCTATCAGATTCTCGGAGATTCTGGTTGCAAGGGTGTAAATCTGCCTCCCCGCTGTCTGTTAGGCAGCAGAATCAAACATTTCCTTGACATGGTAGGAGAGAAAGGAGGCAACAATGCAGGAAAAGCATTAGGAGAGGGCACTCTTCACAAAGAGGAGATAAACATTGTGAGGCCCCATCCATGGTGAATATCCCATGACTTTGTGCTGCCACCCCTCTCTTCCGTGCATTTCCTTTCAGAATTGTGCAGCAGCCTTCAGGCTTCAGAAGCTTCAGGGTAAAGGGCAAAGGATTCAATATGCTCAGTCCGTCTGAAACTCTTCCAGCGCACACCTCATTTAGCCCTCTGGAAGTTACAGTGGGAATCATACTGTTGTCTACAATGAGTAGCGACTGAGCCTTTATTCAGGCTGCTTTTGGTGGCCTGTGTCTGGCTTTTAATTGGAGGAAGGGGAGAAGGTTTGGCTTTTCAACACAGCCCGTTCTAGGGGCTGTATATCACACTAGGCCTATGACAGTGCGAGACAAGGGACAAAAGTAGGATGTTGGCTGGCTTTGAAACTTGCAAAATAATTTCTGCATTTTAAACTGTTTTGATGTTGGTTGTTATGCTGGTTTTATAGTCTTTAAATTATATTTGTTAGTGTATTAAAATTTCTGTGTATGTACATAGAAACCATGCCTGCCTATTTCATAACTCTTTTTGAAGCCAGTCAACACCAAAATAAGTCTCCAGTAGGGGTGTGTGAAACAGGCTGTATTCGATTCAGATTCAGCCTGAATCAGGGACAGTGATTTAATTTGTTGATTTGGATCACTGTCCCCAATTCATAGTTTCATAGTAGTTTGGGGTCAGAAGGGACCTGAACAGATCATTTAGTCTGACCACCCGCCACTGGCCGGAGCACACGCTGGGATCACACAACCCCAGACGGGTGTTCGCCCAGCCTCTTTTTGAATTTACCCAAGGTAAGAGTGAGGACCATGTCCCTAGGAAGTTGGTTCCAGATCCTAGCCACCCTAACAGTGAAACAGTGCCGATCCAAATCTGAAGATTCATTGCTGATTCAGAGAATCAGCAATTCAGCCATAGCTTTAAATGTTTTTTTCTACAGAGCTTGAGGTGCCAGGTACCAGGTGCGGCCCTCCCCACATTCCTCCAGCTCAATGATTGGTGACAGGGGCACGCTGGGTGCGCCCCCCAACCCACGAGGCACCAGTCGCTAAGCCAGGAGGGTGCGGGGGGGGGAGACGGGGCCTCCCCAGTGGACCCAGGAGTGGACCAGGAGTGCTTCTGGTCCACTTCGGGGTCTGCTGCCAAGCACACTGGGGAGCCCTCTGCATTCCTGTGGGATGCTCCATCCCCCCGCCCCCATCTCAGGATTCACGAGCCACCTGGTACCTTGAGGTGTGTATAAAAAACATTTAAAGCTGTTCTATGTCCAAATGGTTGAATCTTTCTGTTGGGGAAAACCGAAGGATCGGGCCCCAAGGTCACGGTGGGCCGGGGTGGCAATCAGATACGGACAGGTGGGATTAGCGGCGTAGAGTCTGGAGTTAGGGACTCGGAGCGGATTGAAAACAGGTGAATTTATTTGACTTACGCTTCAGGCGTAGGCAGAAAGGTCTTCAGTTACAGTTGGAACACAAACAAACAATTAACAACAAAGGGGTCTGTTGGCCCACGAGGTTCAGTCCGAAGACCTAGTCCCAGGGCTGGTCAACAGCTCATAAATGGGGATCACAAACAACGAAACAAACAATAAAACGAACTGTAACACGGTGATGTTGAACCGCGTGACGCCAGTCCACAGCAATGGACGAATCGGGTGGTCGTATGAGAAAAGCCGAGGTCAGTAGCCAGAAGGTGATGCAGCGGAGACGTCAGTTGGAGGGATGAGCAGAGTCGTAGTTGGTGAAGAAAAGCCGAGGTCGATGGTCCGGAACCGGGTTAAACAAAGTCCAGAGGGTGATCCGAAATCGTAAGCCGTTAATCAGTTCGAAAGGTAAGTCAGGAAGCCAGATGAACGTAGTCAAAACCGTAGTACAATAAGCAATAAGCCACCGAAGGAGGAGATCAATAGGCCCTGAAGCCTGACTCAGAGAGCAGTCCCTGCAGCAGCAGCCTCTGTCTCTGGTCCGCGCGATCTCCCCTCACACACCACCACACACACCACACACCACCACACCACCACACACCACCACACACCCCACCCCGAGGGAGGGGCTCACAGAACTTTTATATCAATTTAGTAGCCAATCAACGTGCTCTCCGCAGAGAAATTTCTAGTCCGATTACCTCATGTCAGGTTCTGACTGAGCATGCTCTCAGTCAGGAGCTGACACAATCTGAGCATGCGTCTGTGGGGAAAGTAGGTCAACAATGATTGACAGCTCCGCAGGTCACCCAGGGGGCAAGGACTGGGTGAGCCTTGGAAATTTCCACTCACAGCTTCAAACCGCGCATGTCAGTTTAACCTCTTCTGTACTGGCAGCACATACTTAAAAAATTTCCATGACACTTTCCAAATCTCTCCGAATCAATGCGGAGGGTTCTGATTCTATTTGGAGAGATTAAAGAGTCTCCTTATTTGATTTAGATTCAGAGATTCAGCCATTAAATTGGGCCGAATCTCCACCGAATCTCCACTGAATTGAATGAGGGACCAAAGCTTTGTATAGCCCTAGTCTCCATCACTTAAAAATGACATATTACTGCTTCACTGATAGACAGTGGCCATGTCTACCTGAGACTCTTAATGCCCATTGGACTAATTCTACTGCGCATTAGTGGGGCTGGCAAAAATTATGCTAATGCTCAGTAGATTAATCCAATGAACATTAAACATCACACAAAAAGCATTCATTTGCACTAATGTACAGTAACGCTGATTACAGCAAATTAAGTTAGTACCTGTTATTACAGGTATTAAACTTAATACACCATAATTACAATGCATTAATGAAGGAGTAGATGCATTCAGTGTGTTCCAGTGGTTAGGCAGAAGGCAGGGTAGATTTGCCCTTGTATAGATTAACTAAACCAGAGATATATAGCATAAGGTTTTGTAAGCAGAGGGCTCACTTCACCATCTGGTGATTATACTGGAGTTATCTGATGATGAAGTAAGCCCCCTGCTTATGAAAGCTTATGATATATATTTCTGAAATAGCCTATAAAGGTGTAAATCTACCCTGCAGGCTACCTGACTTCAGACTTACATGACTACACCTCTCTCTTCCAGTGGTTGCTACACCTAATTACACCTCTGTCTTCCAGTGGCTAGGCTGCTGGTAGGAGATTTAGATTATCTTCCCTGCTGAGCTATCGATATATTTTATGACCTTGGACAAGTCTAAAGGCCATCAAAATATTTGGGCATCTCACTCCCATTGAAATCAATAGGGATTAGAACCTAAACATGAATTAGAGACCTAAATATACATAAATATCTTTGTGGATCGAGCTTGTTGCTGGTTTGTGACTCAATTTCTTCATCTGTAAGGTGAGGGAAATGGTCTCCTTCTTTAGTAAAGTACCTGGTCATGGATCGATGGATAGGGGTACAGTATGTGATGTTCTGCTCTGTGCTGTTCTGTTCCACCCAGTTCTATAGAAAAACCCAAGCTGATGTTCCTGTGGACCATTTTAAGACAAACATCTGAGATGATTTTCTGTGATCCCAGAGGCCTGTATTTGCTGATCAGTATTCATATATTCATAGATGCTAGGGTATGTTTCCTTCCAATCTCTGTTGCTATGTACTCTGGCTTTAGTGTGCTTTTGATAATATATCTACTATTCTTTATGCTTATAAGCAATCTTGAGACTAATATTATTTCATTCAGTGTTCACCGGTTCTTTCACCAAAACACTGTTTGTATCTTTTACAGGGAAAGTTGTTGCCACCTTGCCACCTCCATGTTATTTATTCTCTTAGTAATATCAAAAAAGTTTTCTGGGGGAAAGAACCTTCTATTGTTAAATCTTCATTGGCATTTAATAAAACTGTAGCACTTCAAAAGGAGACATTCTAAATGAGGTTTGATTCTACCTATTATAGGAAATCTAGCCTAAATGCCCTCAAGTCTCAAAGATAAGAACAGAACAAGCTATGTCACTAAGCAAACTTTGGTACAGATGTATCCATGAGGGCTCAGATACTTACTGAGATGTGCTGTAAGCCTGAGATGCAAAGAAGTGGAAAGAGGATTAAGTCATCTGAAATGGGCCTAAACGACTTTGTTGTTGCTGCTTTAACTTTGTCAAAACAGTGAGTCTTTTGAGGCATGCCTGAAAACACTGCACCTTCCTCATAGATAAAGAGCCAGACAATGCTTATGCTATTGTGACTAGTGATGAATCTTCAAAAGAGAAGCTACCAGATTGCTAGTGGGTTAGGCTGAGCATATGCAATTGAGGGCAAGCTAAACAGAGAGAGAAGCTTAATAGACTGACTAATCCAGAGAATTTTTACAAATATGATTTTCCCCCACTGCCTTCCAGCCTGGAAGCAAAACAGCAGAATACTACTTTTCTCTTTCATTCAGTGAGCTGAGACCCACAGAATTTAACATGACTTTGTCTTCATGCTGTGCCCATTTGTGCTGCTCATGAAACATGGCACAAATGTGATACTGTGAAGAATGGCAGGTATTGAATAATAAGCAGGACTGATGAAGTGTTGCAATAGAGTCCTTTACAGCAGAACAAGCAAACTGAATGCTCTAAAACTAGCCTCCACTTTGGAGGGATAAAGCATTTCATGGAGGTGTCTTGATTGTTTGACTTGTCTTTGTAATGTTGCTGTTTGAAAATGGGTGCACAGAATGTAAAATACTTGCTATAGTAAAACTGACAATTCTAACCACGTGACAGTGAGGCAGCAGCAAAGCTTTGATACCTGAAGCTAAAGCCTGAGCCTGACTGGTCACCCCTACGCTATACTGACTTCCCTCAAACCCCATTTCAATCAGATCCAGCCCTAAAAGAAAACAATTTTTAGGACTGAGTAAAGTATTACTGTGCTTTTCTTGGGTAGAATTGCCTAAGACCACAAAATGAGTCAGTATCAGAGCACTCAGGAATGCCTTGCTCATTTTCAGGGGCTCTCTACATGAGAGGGTAATGCACAGTCCACACAACCACACTTCCTGCCATGCCACGCATGCATGGCAGGAGCAGTGATTGTGGGATCACACATTAGATCCCATCACTCCCCCTGCACCAGCAAGAACCAAGCTCTTGTGGCTGGGACTCTCTGCAGTTGAGGGGTTCCCAGCTACAAGGTGCCCCATGCAACCCTGGGGCTGGGGGATCACAGCTGCTACAATCTCCCAGCCTCAGGTGTGTGAAATGCAGGGTGGGCACATATGCGGCCCGGGGGCCGGCTGCATCCCACCAGGCCATTCTATCCAGCCTGTGGGGCCCCTAGAAATTTAGAAAATTAATATTAATCTGCCCTGGGCTGCCTCTCATGCGGCCCTTGATGGCTTGCTGAAACTCAGTAAGGGGCCCTCTGCCCAAAATAATTGCCCAAACCTGCTGTAACAGGTAGAGGGGGTCTCAGAGATAGAGCGTTACATTGTGATTGCCCTTAACAACCCAATTCTAACATTTTAAAGACCACCATTACTAGCAAGAGAAAAGGACTTTTAGCTCTTTTTATAACATGTTGGATTCTGTGAAGGATAAGGTCCTAAGGGAAAAACTTTGCAGCCATCCAAGCCTCTGCATTAATTAGATGATCATAAACCTCACCCCAGGTCTATGAAACCAAGTCTGATTGGCTAGTAGTGATATAACATGGTGTTTTCTACAACACAGCCTACAAACACTAATTATCATACACCACAGCCCACTTGCATTGTCAGTAAATAGTATTACCTTTATTGCACAGACAAGGAAACACAAATAGAGAGAAGTGATTGGTGTAAGGCAACGTAATGGATTAGTGTCAGAATGGCAATTTGAACTCAAAAACTTCTGACTCCCTCACCATGGCTAGTGACAAGAGATCATTCTAATTGCAGCTGGTCAAAAGTTGGGTATCTTAGCTTATTCATTACAGTAGGCAGTTAGAGCTAGAAGAACATGCACATGTTAACAATGGGCCAGACCAGCTGACCTATCAGGACTCCAGGTCTTGTTTTCTGTAATGCACAGAAAACTGTATGTGTAATTTATATTACTAATTGTGCCCTTAACTTTCTGCTGGGCTGGACCTGGAGAGATATCAGCTCCTATGGGAACCTATAGAAATGATAGGTGTCCTGTAGTTCCCACATGGTGGCCCAGCAGAATTAATCCAAAACCTACCTTCAATAAAATGCTTTTGGACCCAAAGAGGCAATGTTAGTGTGGACAGGAAACCAGCAATTTGTAAATGGCAATAGTCAAATATTTCCACTTGCTATTGCCTCTCAAGGTGAAGGATGCAGAAGGCATTACAACTCTGAATCTTTACCATTGTATAATGCCAATGGCAGCAGGACCAGACCGTAGCATACCCAGCTGACTGTACTTGGACCTCATTAATAATTATTAAGCATGAATATTTGAGGATAGAATGGAAACTATGGAGACTTGTGATTGAACACATGTGCCCACTCACTAGACTGCCTTCATGGCGAGGAGCCCAGGAGTACTACCAGGAAGGATATGCTGTGCCAGGGACCTCCAACCAGGTATTCTCCCCCTGGCTGCTGCAGGGGTTCAGTGCATGGTCGTAGGGTGCAGGAGCAGATCTGCTGCCAAGAGCAGCAAATCTGCTCCTGCGTCCCCACACTTGTAGATGCCTGCCTGGGAAGGGTTTACTTGAGAGTAATTTACTCTCAAGTAAATGCACCCCACAGCATTTGCAGTTGTAGATGCATCCACTGTTGAGGCAGTGTAGCTGGACTCTAATTGTACTTTTTATTTCATTTCTTCTGAATATTGGATGTTGTGACATTCTGGCCATTTGCTTGTTATATTCCCTTGTTTTCAAGAAAGGGGACCTTTTTTCCCCTCTGTTTTCCACAGATTAATCCTCCAAAAGCTTCCTTTAAAAAGCATGCTAGAAAAGGAAATACAGTTTTAAATCCCCAACCCACACAGTCTGAGCTCTAGGATAGGAACTTGCCTAAGAACCTACCATTTTTGTTGCCTAGTTATGTACCCTCCATTCCCATCAACTGTAGTGGTGCAACGGACAAAGCAAAATCCGTGGCATCCAGAGGAAAAAAGGGCTGCCCACAGGGTGCTGTGTGGTTATTGTATACTGTAGAATGGCAACAGTGGAGACAGAAGAAGGCAGCTTTTACCCTCCCCCAACACGTACACACACGCATGTGCACCCACACAAACACACGCATGCGCACACACACACACACACACACAGACACTGCTGTTGCTGGAGAAAACCATGCCAACACTTGGCATCTGGGTTCTGCAGCTGTCAAGCATGCTCTATGAGTGACCACAGCAGTTTGTTTCAAACTGGAAACAGATAAAGGAGGAAGAACAGCAGGAGGATGGAGAGGATCACATACAACACCATAATCAACAGGGATGGATTGTGCCAAAATGAGCATTTAAATGACTTCATGTTTTACTGGGTTTGAATGGGGTTGTTATTATTTGTACGCAGTTTTATAAAACAAGCAGACTCCAAAGTAGTTCCCTGCTTCACATCCATCCACTGGTGTTTCCTTCTGCCCTGCATAGTCCTGCTGCTTTTCCTTATTGTTTCTAATGTGCTCAAGAGATTTGTTTTTTGTCACTGTTAAAAAAATATATATGCATCCATTCCATACAATAACATATTCCTCTTTAAAACCTCTCATCTCAAAAGTTCCCATGATGTGTCCCCAATTCTGCTAGGTGCAAACAGCATCATTAAATGCAGCTGCTTCTGAAGCAGTGTGCAGAGCCGGCCTGACAACCTGTGCAAAGCAACATGAGAAAAAGAATGCAGCAGCACAAGATAATGCCAGTTGATGGCTAAAAGATAAACCTTTAACTTATATAAATGCAGCATGGGCTCTTTAATGCCCATATAGAACAGGCAGGACCCTTGTTGTTTTAGATATTATAGAACCACAATGGAAATTCCCTTGACTGGAAAATTGTTTGCATGACAACAGCCTTCCCGATAACTAAATTTCACAACCACCATGAACTTCACAACTGCCATGAAAGTGTTGACCTAAAATGGTGAAAAGTTTTCTTGGCACCAGAGCCAAAGCTGAAGGATTCCTGGCTTCAGAGGAGTGCAATGATCATTAGCTAGTGGAGCTCATCAAAATGCACAGGAACAAAATCAAAGAAATGTGGTTAATGTATTTTTTTAAAAACATTAAAGTTTCAACAATAGTTTTTGAAAACTCAAATTTGAGCCTGCTAATAAAACACAGCTTTCCAATGGAGTTATAAAACTCACTTTTTCAACTTAGGCCTGGTCAACACTTAAATGTTTATCTAACCTAGCTCTGTTGATTATAATTTTATGATTAAAAAAACTATATTGCAAGCTGACATAACTAAGCCAGTAGAAAACCTAGTGAAAGTACAATTGCGCCATCAAAAAAGTCCTTTTTCCATCATGGCTTTTTTTATAACTGAGGTTTGTATATGCTCTATTTACCAAAAGAACCCCTCTTTTGTTTCTATAAGCTGCATCTGCGAGGAAGGTGTCTGGTTATAGATACAATGGAGCTAGGTCCTTTAGCCCAAGTCTTCCAAAGGATAAAATCAATGGGTGTTGAATGCTCAAACAGGAGGTGCCCAGATAGAACTTCCTTTGATGCTTTGGACTTTAGTGTCCTTCCAGTTATGATATAGCTGCAGAGGAAAGAGGAGGTAGACTAGATAAAGGCATGTGGAGTTCAGGAGGGGAGGAAGAGAAAAAGAGAGAAAAGGGAGTTTTAAATAGTCTTGGAGGAAAGAGGGAAGAAAATGAAGAGTCGGGCCTGGTTTGGGTGTGAACACCTGGGAGAAGCCCACAGATGCTGGGGGATAGCACTGGATCTGCACGGCTATGCTGAGAAGTAGGGTGACCACCCATCCCTAATTGGGTGGGACAGTCCCAAAATTTAAAATCAAGTCCCATTTCTAGGCTGAATGACTTAGGGACAGCACTTGTCCTGGATCACCCTCGACACAGTCAAACCATAGCAGCTATTGTCTCAGTATTATGTTCAGGGATCTGAGTTTTCCATTTGCCATGAAAATTGCAGAAAAATGTGGATTTTATCTTTTAAAGGAGAAAAATGCAGGAAACTGCTAGTTTCCCCTTGCAGGCTGGCAGAGTTCCAGCCTGCAAAGGACTGATTGGGGCTGGGGGGAGTGATGCACACACATGCATGTGCCAGCAATGCAGCCAGGCAGCAATGGAGAGTAGCTTCCCCGGCTGCCTGCAGGTAAGTCTATGGGGGCTGGGGAGGGGGTGTAGGCAATGTGGGGGAGGTAGGGGGACAGATTGAGGTCCCCCTAGTGAGGAAGAGAATGGAGCAGGATTGGCGGCTAGGGCTGGGGGTGCCGCCCAGCCAGGATGGTGCATGCACCCCAGGGCCAGGAGGAGGACAGAGCTACACGTGGCTCATCTGGGGGTGGTGGGGGTTGGGGTGGACTTAGTAAAAGTTACAGCTGCTGCCTGATATCTAGGCTCAGCAGCTGCCTTTCTGCCATGCCATACTGCTGCTCTATGTGATTGCTGTACCCTAGGACTTCTACACTATTATCCCCCACCAGCAAAGCATCTGGGAACAATCAGACCAGCTGAGATTTAGGGCTTCTAAGACCCAGAACACACTTTTGGCTGTGAGTAAATAAGGACAATTGAGTAATGGCTCATTGAAAAGAAGGACTAGTGAATACAAGAACTCTCTAGACCTGCAAGTAAGCTGAAGAGGGGCATTTTTTGAGGAGGCTTGGAAAGACGGGAATGCCAGAGGTATGTGCTAAGAGGCATGATATTAATAAATCAATAAGAACCTGAAAAATGCTCAAATGTGGATAGGCAAAGGCTTTGGCTGCATATTATTTTGCCTGGACCAATTATCTTATCTCCTGAAGGCTGATAGGATTCAATTATTTTAAATAGGGATTTTAAGAGTTATGTGTGAATGAGGGGTAGGAGGGAGGCTTTGTTTGTTCGTTTTTTAGTTACCATTTTTCAAAGTTCATTTTGATGTAGGAATCAAAGGTTGCTCATGCAACAGGGCCTCGCTGCCTCTGTCTGTACTTTCATGCACACCTTCTCCACATGAGCTGAGAGCAAGTTAGGAACAATTGTATTTTCTGGCATCCTGGCCTGGACAAGGGAAATCAAATTTATTATTTACTATTTGCTAGAAAAGCTGCTGCCCTGCACTTGCAAATGCTGTTTGTGTTGATGGACAGACAAGTCTGAGAAAAGATGGAACATAAAAACAGGCTTCCTATTGCAGCTTCCTCATAAATAGCCCTGGGTGGCAGGCAATTTGCCTGCTTGGTTTTCTACTGCCTTTCTCCTCTTAGGTTAGGGGTGGGCAATTATTTTGGGTGGAGGGCTGCTTAACCAAGCTGCAAGCTGTTGAGGGCTGCAAGGGTAGCCCTGCCTCTTGACAGGTGTCCCACTCCCTGGTCACCATCTTGGGACCAGAAGTCCCACCCCAAGCCTCTGACCTTTGCCACTGGAAGTCCCTCCCCTTGTCCCCGCCTTTCAGCAAGCATTTGCCATCTCATGTCCATTTCATGTCCAACCAGAAAAATACCAAATTATATTCTAAAAATCAAACATTTACTACAACATTCATTAATTTGATTTCAAAAAATATTTTTGTCCTGATTTATATGTGTTTGTGTAGTGTACATAGAGGTGATTGCACAATAACTTAAAATGAAGTCTTACTCTTGCATATTGTGGGGTGGGGTGTGAGTGGGTGGGTGGATGTAGGCTTGTGGGGTGTGGGGGAGGATGGAGGTACATGTGTGTAGTTTATGGGGAGTAGATAGGTATGGGGGACGTGTGTATGTGGGGTGGGGGATCGTGTGTGTGTGTGTACAGATATGTGGTGTGGGTGGGTGTGGGGTTTGTGGGGGGTCTGTGTATGGGAGGAAGGGTGCCTGGGGAGGGTTGTGGCATGTGTGGAGGAGGAGGATTTGCCCACAGTCCCCCATGGCAGGCAGAGCCCTCTGCAGAGCTCCTCCAAGCCTGGGTTTTGTGCCCCTGTTACTCCTGGCGCCGGGGCACCAGTGCAGCCCCATGCTCCAGCTCACAGCTGCTTCCCCCCATCTGCCACCACTGCCCTTCTGCCACTTTCTTGTTCCCCCCCACCAGCTCACCGCTCTGACACCATGTCCCAGCAGCATGGTTGAGACTGTGATACAGCAGGAGCTGGACCAGCCCAGCCAGCACTGCACAGAGCCAGCCAAGAATTGCAAAGGCCAGGCTGGCTCCTGCTGTGTCCTGCAGTCTGGCACTGCAACAGGGAACCATGTGGTGCTGGAGCAACTGGTAGGGGAGTGGAGGGGAGTGGTGGCAGTGGCAGGGAAATGGCTGAGGTGGGCAAATAGCTACACCAGGCAGAGGGCAAGTGGGAATGAGTAGGCACATGGAGCTCAGCAACAGCTGGGTGGGAATGTGGGGCCATGCTGGTGTGCTGGGGCCAGTGCTGGCAGGGCCCAGATCAGGGGGTGGCAGGAGTTCTGGAGGTGGGCCGGGCTGCACCAGGAGAGAGAGGGGGAGCCAGTCTGGCTCCAGAACCCTGCCAGCATGGCTGCATACTCCTGCCACCCTGCTCTGGGTCTCCCACTGGCCCTGTCCCCAGCGCACTGGTGAATATCCCGCACTCCCACCTAGCTGTTGCTGAGCTCTGTGTACCCACTTGCTGCCCCTTCTCCCTGTTTGCTGCCATTTTCACAGCTTCCCTGTCTGCTGCTGCTGCCACTCCTCTCCACCCCCTGCTGGCCACTCTGGTACCATGTGGCTCCCGGCTGCAGCACTGGGACTACAGCAGCTGGCTCAGCCCAACTCTGAGGACTGGTGTGATTGCCCACAGTCTGCCCTGCCCCATTCTTATCTTAATTTCCCTCCAGTGCTGGGAGGCAGGAACAGCCCCAGGGACCCAGGCCAGAAGCCTCTGCTTAACAGGAGACTTCTGGCTGGGAGTGGGGATGCTAGGCCTTGCTTTTTGCAGTTGCTTGATCCTACCAGTGCTTTCCCCTGGGTCCTACTGCCTCTGTCTCCTGTCATTGACAGGTATTCAGGAGCAAATAAATATTAATTTTCTAAATTTTTTAGGGGCCCCACAGGCTGCATAGAATGGCCTGGCAGGCATATTAGCCTGTGGGCTGTATTTTGCTTGCCTCTATCTTAGGTACCAATAAGGTCCCCATTACTATAGAATATGAACATCATTAGTGCCTTTTTCTTCCCAATAGCTCTGTGAATAGGGAGAAATTTCTCTATTTTACAAATACAGGACTGAGGTCTGGAAAGGCTAAGGGTGAGGTCCAATATAGACTTAGGGGTCTCCATATTAAGGTTCACAGTGGAATAATGCCTTTAGTTGCCCAGCTCCCTGGAATGAAATCTAGAACCCTGTGTAGGTATCTCAGAATGGGATCCAAAAGAACCAGCATGCTGAGCCACTAAGAAAACAATTGTGCAGTGCAAGCAAAATTCTGCATCTCTTGAAGGCCCACATTCCCGAGTTAGAGTTGCAGAAAGGCACCCCTAGGTACTCAGGATCCAAATCTCAAGATTCCAGGATCTGGAATCTTCTCTTGAGAAGAAGGAGCCTATTAAAAATAATCCAAATGATTCAGGAATTATTGGCTAGGCTGTAGTATAGCAGAAAAGGACCTAGGTATTACAGTGAACTATAAGCTGAATACCAACCAACAACAGGCTCTTGGTGCAAAATAAAATTTAAAAAAAAGACAAGGGCTTACTAGGCTGTTTAAAAGGATTATCATCTGTCAAGAGAAATAGTTTTTCTATTCAGCACTAGTGATCTGGATTACTTTGTCCATTTTTAGGTACAGCACTTCAAGAAAGACATGGACAAATTAGAAGGAGTCCAGCAGAGTGCAACAAAAATGATTAGCCAAGGTTTTTTTTGATAAATGTGATATCTTTTATTAGACCAACTAAATAGTTGGAAAAATTGTTCTTTGCAAGCTTTCGGGCACAAATACCCTTCTTCAGTCATAGGGAGAGTTTGTTGGGATATGTGTGCTCTCATGGGCTTCTGTCCTCTTCTACCCAGGAGAGCACACATATCCCAACAAACTCTCCCTATGCCTGAAGAAGAGCATTTGTGCCCAAAATCTTGCAAAGAACAATTTTTCCAACAATTTGGTTGGTGTAATAAAAGATATCACATCTACCCAAAGAACCTTGTCTGCCTATGTCCTTAGACCAACAAGGCTGCAACCAGCAACCATACAAAATGATCAGAGGTCTAGGAAACATGCCTTACAACAAAAAGGTGGTTATAAAGAGAATGAGGATAGACCAGGGGTGGGCAAAATGTGGCCCATGGGCCAAATTCAGCCCACCAGGCCATTCTATCTGGCCTGCGGGGCCCCTAAAAAGTTTAGAAAATTTATATTTATCTGCCCTGGCTGCCTGTCATGCAGCCCTTGATGGCATGCCAAAACTCAGTAAGTGGCCCTCTGCTCAAAATAATTGCCTACACCTGGGATAGACCATACTCTGTGACTGTAGGGGACAGAAGTCTTATATTACAACAAAAAATGTAGGTTTGATATTAGGAAGAATTTTCTGACTATGGAGAGTGGTTAAGCATGGAACAGATTACCTAGTGTAGTTGTGGAATCTCCCTCCTTGGATGTTTCTAAAAGTACGTGAGACAAACTTCTGGCTGGGATGGTTTAGACAGGAATGATCCTAACTTGAGCAGGGGGTTAGATTACAAGTTCTCATAGGGTCCTTTCCAGCCCTATCTTTCTATGATTCAGTAACTCAATTTTTGGGAGTAAGGGTTATAGTGGCTCTGGTCCACTCCCAGTACTGTTGATGTATTTTATCAAATGTCTTTAATGTAAAGTAAATGCCTCAGGCTAACTACTAAGCTATTACATAAATGATGGATCCCCCATCACAAACTCCTCCTCTTCCACATGTATTATAAAAGAAAGCAGCTGCTACTGCATCCGGGGGGGAGGGGGAGAGATAGTGGGGGTTAAGTTTGCCTAGAGCATAGCTACCAGTTTGGGCCCCTTATGGGAGGAGGTCTGCCTATTTTATGGGTTCTAATTGGGCTTAGTCAAGGAATAGATGCCAAATTGCTCTGACAAGGGCATTTCTGGGTGTGCACCTTTGGAAGTATTAAATAACATTGCAGTAACAGCCCATACTACACCATGCTGGCAGCGCGGTTATTTTTGGCCGCTAAGTTGCCATAGCAATGCACTATAATGAGGGAGCGTGTTGCTACGGCGATGTAGCTGTGGTGTCATGGTTTGTGACTGCTGATGTTATGTCACCATAGTGCACTGATACAGTGATTTAGTGTCACATGTAGATGCACCCAATGACCTGTCTCCTTTAGGGAGACTTACTTCCACCAGGTTAGGTAGGCATGGATTGGGATATTTTTGGATCACAACTTTGGCCTAAGGCAATACAATTATGCCTGCTATAGGTGCTTAAGTTCTAATGACTGGCCCAAGGCTTTAGGATGTCTGCTTATGCCCTATACCCTAGACCCTGCTTATGCCCCAAACCCTTTCTTTGCTGTTATTATTCAGCCAGCTTCCTACCCCACACCATCCTGCAGGAAATGTACCTAACAATTATAATTAGTCAAATAGGAGGGAAATTTCAGAAGTTTTGACCATTTTTTTTCAAAATTTCAATCAGCTCCATCATTGTCTAAAAAAGTCATGGCTTGATCAAAGGAGATGAAATTTTTACAAAAGAAAAATATCCACTTCTTAAATTTCCACTTTTGAAACACTGTCAAAATTTTAACCTTCTCTGCTAACAACTATCTAAATTACTCCAAAAACAAAAACTCATGTAATCATATTTTCTTGTGCAGTCTAATTACAAGTCTGTGTTGTCTGGATAAGTAATGTTATAAAATTGTTAGTTAGCTTTTTCAAATCTTGATGATAGAGGGCACATCTACACAAGACACTGACTGAGCGGGAGCCTGATATTACTGCTCAGTAGCATTGGATGTCAAAAACCATGCTGAGACACTACTGCGCAGTAATATTAGGCTACTGTGTAGTAACATCACTTAACTGGCGCATGCTGATACTACTGCGCAGTAACTCCAGTTACTGCATTTATTTAGTACTTGCTATACATGATGTTACTGCACATTTATTTAGTACTTACTTATGCAAGTACGAAAGTAAATGTGCAGTAACATCTTGTGTAGATGTGCCCAGTGTAAAGTAAGTATAAGACATACAAAAAACTAGAACTCTTGGTTCCAAAATGATACCTTTTATTAGAGCAACTGGAAAATTTCAAGAAAATTGTCCTTTCCTGCAAGCTTTTGGGATCAAAGCTTGCAGAAAAGGACAATTTTATTGCAATTTTCCAGTTGATCTAATAAAAGGTACAATTTTGAAACCAAGAAGTCTAGTTTTTTGTATGTCTTTTTGTCTCAGACCAACATGGCTACCAAGTACACCCCTAGTAACTATAAGAATATGTATACTAGGGGCTTGGCCGAGTCCTCTGTACTTCTTCTAATAAAGTTTCTTGTTCAGACGTTGAAAATGATTGTGAATCTTTAGCATTGTCACAAGACAAGAATGTGACCATTTAAAGAAAAGGGTAGAAGTGAGCTTTGCTCTACAATTTCTGAGCTTTTCATTTGTTTCCCAGATGATGTTTTAATCTTAACCAAAAGGAAGGTGTGATCTCACCTGCCAATCAGTTTTAAAGGGGTTATTTATGCCTAAAACTAATTGTGATGGAATTTCCTCAGAGGAAAATTGTATTAATGTCGTTCACTCATGCTGGGCTGTGGTCATCCCCTACTGGAACAATATTCACAGCTGGCCAGCTTCTATTTGAAATAAACTGTATCTAGAAAACACATGGAGCCGTTGTGCTGGGTAACAACACTGCTTTCATTGGCCATGATGGCAAGTCTTTGATGTTTCTTCTTATGCGTATTTTGACAATGGCAATATGGGAGACAGAGGCAATCCTTTCAAAATGTACAATTTGTGTTTAATTTTTCTCAAGTAATTAAAACATAATAGAGAAATAATTAGAAATGCTTTTGCACTTTGTCATGTAACTCAAACTATGAACATGTCTTCTGTTGGGTTTCCTTTGTTTCCTGGGAAATGATTGTGAAAGAGATACGTAGGTCAATGGAGAGTCCTATTTAAGACTTTGCCTAATTTAAACCACCGGGGACCTCTGTTGAGCAGATGTCCTTCAAAGTAGGTCCTTTAGACTAAGACAAGTGGGAATAGTGGCTGTCTGTGAAAAAATCATCAGCTTAGGAGGGTGTTTTCAGAAAGCTACCTCCCTTCTGTGATCTCAAGTAGCACCCAAGAAGTTTGCCTGCCCCCAGATTTGTCCTGCAGGCAGATATCTGAGTTGCTGAGCCTCTAATGACTTGACTAAAAACTCAATTGCTGTAAATCAGCATCTCTTCAGTGGAGCTACTTTAACTTATCACAGCTGATGAGCTGTCCATGTCAACACTGTACATGCATAAAATAAAAGTATAAGTGCACAGTTCTGTTCTCACAATTACATCTGCAAACAGACAGACTACTTGAGAACAGGCAGCCTAGTCTATTGGGCTAGGAGCCAGGAGGTTTACTTTGGGCAGAAAAAAAAAAGAATTCCATTTCATGGAAAGTCTCAATACTTTGGAAGCTGTTTTCATTCTAAAAATCGCAAATCTTTCATTGTTTGACAAAGAGTCATTAAGCATGATTGACCAGCAAGCCGAACAAGAGGCCTGAATTCAAAATTTATATCCTTACAGCCCCTGTTCAGGTACTACCTAATTCTTGAGGCTTCCAGAGTTGCCTAAGTTCCTATCAATACAGTTGCTCAAATGTCAGCTTCTAAACATGCCTAAAACTAATTAAAGCATGATAGTGCTGAGCAGCTAGGTGCCAAACTCAGATGTAAATCCATTTAGGATTCATAAACTTGGCCTTATTCCCCACCAGGTCCCAGTCCAATAGGTATTTTCAGAACACAGCTACCAGATGGAGAAAGTGGTAATGATACATCCTTTTATGTAATAGCTCAGAGGTTACACTCACCCAGGATGCCAGAGATCAAAATTCAAAATGGGAACATTTGAATCCATGACTTTCACCGGGAGAGTATCTTAGGTATCAGATTGTAGGCTGATCACAGGGAAGATTTCCTCAGGCTTTTGTGCTGAGGCTGTTTCCACTCCACAGACAAACTAGCTGGATGCTGCTCTCCAAGCTCCTGGGCTCCATTCCTTTAAATTGACTATTGGATCAGTATCGGTTAACATGGCGGTTAATAATCAGCCATCGTTCTTGGCCAAGAAAATCTTTATCGATGCATCCCTATTGTTCAGTATTTGTTTACAAGTAATGACTGTGCAGTCAGTGTTTCATGTAGACACAGCCAGACATAATATCTTTGACTTTCTAACCTATTGGTTTGGGCATCTACATGGAAAAGAGGAGTCCCTACAGCAAAGAATACTTAATACCATATTTTCTCACATACAGCATACGCTTCCACTCCCCCTCAGAATCAGCCCCTCAAAATGGGGTGCATATATTAAGCAAGGAAACTGATTTTTTACCGGAGGTAGAAGCACCTTGCAGTAGCTCTGGTATTACTCTTGAGGCAGTTGAGGGATTCAGTGGCCCATTGTTTTTCACCATATAGGTATTGAAGATCATCTCTCCTTTTTAATTATCTTGGTGATTTACGAACCTAACCTTTCTTAGGGGAACTCTGCTGTCTGCTAGGGCTTCTGGTCTCTTTCCAAGATCAGAGGTCCACCCATGGAGACAAGTCTTCAAAAACAACTAGGATTTTAGTTAAGTAGGAAAGGGAGGTGGGTCAGATAAAGTTTAGGCTCTATCTGTGCTCTCTGAAGCCACAACTGGCCATAATTCCTTTAAAAAACAAGGTGCATATCATAGAATCATAGAAAATTAGGGCTGGAAGGGACCTCAAGAGGTTGTCTAGTTCAACCTCTTGGTCAAAGGAGGACCAGCCCCAACTAGATCATCCCAGCCAAAGCTTTGTCTAGCCGGGTCTTAAAAACCGCCAGGGATGGAGCTTCCACCACTTCTCTGGGTAACCTGTTCCAGTACTTCACTACCCTCCTAGTGAGACAGTTTTTTCCTAATATCTAACCTAAACCTCCCTTGCTGCAACTTGAGACCATTGCTCTTTGCTCTGGATATTTGGGGATGTGTTATATGGAAGAAAATAAGGTATACAACACAGATAACCTTTAGGGGATCTAGCCCTTCATCCTTCTGTGCTCTGGTTTCTCCAGTTGTCTGCTGTGTCTATTTACACTGTAAACTCTCCGGGGTAGGGACCTTTTCATAGGATGTACTTGCACAGTGCCCAAATAGAGTGGTGCCCTGATCTCAGTTAAATGCTGCAGTTAACAGCAGACCTCAGTCTTTTCTATTAATTTATATTAAAAAAACCCCCAAACTATTACAGTTTTCTCTGTTCAAGCATGAAAAATATATGTACTGACTGTAATTAACCACATGACTCATGATACTTCCCTGGAGTCTTTATGGGGCTTTATGAAGTAAAAGTCAGGCAGGATTTAGTCTCCAGTTTCTATGATCAGAATAAATTCACAGTGCACATCAGCATCAACCCAGTTAGAGAAAAAAAAAGTCTCCATGAAGCAAACGAGCAAACACAAATGTTTGGTGGAATGTGGCTGAAAGCCAACAGAGGACAAAAATACCAGGATGGATTAAAGACAACACAGCTACACTTAGATGCAAAGATTATGTGAAATTCCCGATTTATGCGGAATAAAAAGGACTGAAAGATCATTAAAATTAATCAGAGATTAACATAAACAAAATGCAAGACTGCTGAGCCACTGTTATCTGCTATCAATTGAACTTATTTTAGCTGAGAAAAAAGACTAACAGATTTGTGGCATATTAATAATAAGGATGAATAAGAGCTCCTAAATCTTTAAAGAGACACTGTCAAGTATTGTAAACCCTTTTGTGCCCTTCCCTAAAGATGGCCTGCTAAGTATTATTATGTACTAAAAGTCCCAAAGACCAAGGATAAAATGGCTGAGGATTCAGCACACAGATCATTTAAAACTAATCCCTCTCCCTTTATTTCAGCCCTGACACAGCTTTATCAACCAGTTTCTGCACTCCTGAAACCTGCCAGCAGTCATTGCCTTGCTTGTGGTATTTTGACACTTTGAGTTCCAGAAAAGGCCAGAGCTTGTGAATAGAGATGTGCTAAAAAAAATCAATGAGAGTGAGAAAGACTAAGCAAACATTTTAGACCCTCCAGTTCAAGAAAAGGTGGGGTGATTCCTCCCATATTTACACCAAGTCCCCTGCTTTCTATGACTTGGACAGACTGAACAGCGTTGATGGGGGTTTTTATCAGGTGGAAATATTCTGCAGGACGGCTGCAAAGAACTTCCATATGCTTTTGAAAACCATGGTGTTTGGGGCAGTTACTATGCAGCATCCACAGTTATCGCACAGCAGTGTTGCTCAGGGACTTCTTGCATGGCACAAGGGAACAATTTAGGTGGAGCAGGGTTTTCATAATTAGCTAGGGAGATCAATGAGCCTTAGTACACTATTGCCTTCTCCTCCTAGAGAGTGGGAGGAAACCAGAAGCAGTGCCTGCTGTAACCTTTAGGTTTTAGTAACAGCAGCTCCTCTGTTTCAGCACAACTGAACTAAATGGATTGCCATCTGGTTCCAAGCCCCATGTAAGGACTTCTAGAGGGAATTCTTGTAAAAGGACCAGATTTGCTCATATGCCCTAATTATGATCTCTTATCCAGACAGGCAACCTGTAAAGAAAATGGGAACAGTGCATGCCTAGTTAAGAGCAGAATTTGACCTTTTGACACTATCTTGAAGCTCCTGGTAATATGAACCATACAATTATAAACAGATGCAATGTAAGATATTTGCCTGCTATACAAATCTCTACTGGGAGACCCCGCTTTATACTTTATTTTTCCCTGCCCATGATCAGAATCTAATCACAACCTGTGATGCAGATGAAAGCAAGATTATGCATTTACCTAAAACAGTGACAAACAGAAGAAAAGACTGTTGATTTCTAGAACAGATTATGCAAGAAGTTTTGAAAAACCTTAACTCTGTCTCTGCGTGAATTAAATGTTTATATTTGCTACTATGTTAAACATAATATTTTGGAGAAAAAATTGCTCATTGGTTAAAAAAAAAATGAGGTTCTCTGTAAGGGCGTAATAAACATTTTATTGAAAATGAATCCAAAGAACCACTGGCATAAGGTGTATAGGTCAACTGACTTCAATAGAGCTACAACGAGTTATAGTACAAGAGGATCTGGTGTTGCCCTGAGGGGTCAGGCCAACACTCAGGATCTCAATATTATGCTGTTGGACAGGAGGGTGTGGTGTACAATTGCACATGCACACATAAAAATCAATTAAGAACACACTCACTAGGTGCATACACCCTCACACTACCAGCTCATGCACCTACACTATACACTTGTACATTCAATACACACATGTGGATTACTAATTCATATACCGCACACGCAATATCTATATATGTATATATATGTGTATTCACTAATTTACACACATACCACCCACCTACACATATACACAAGTGAGTTCCTAAGTTGGGTATTGTGATATGTATGTATGTGCTTGGTGTACTTGGGATACCTGGGGAAAGGTTAAGGTAAGAAAGTAGAAGTGTAGGGAATTAAAGTTACCAGGACTGGGATTAGAACTGGTATACTACAGGTGCCTAGGCTGAAGAACTGAGGCTTGGGAGTAACTTTAGGTTAATTGATTAAAAGACAACACCCAAAGCCTGCAGAACAGGGAAGCATGCCAGCCCAGAGCCTGGGACTGGAGCCAAAGCTACGGGGGAGCTGAAAAGGTAGATGGAGAGGCGGAAAAATGGAAAGTGTGGGTGTTAAAGAGGGGCTTTGGGTGTATGTGGGGTGTTAAAGAGGGGTTCTGGGTGTGGGAAGCCAGAGGATGGCTCTGGGGCAGCTAGAGAAGTTGCAGAGAGCAGCAGTAGGTGCTGGAAGCTGGAGAGAACTGCAGGACAGCTAATAGGAGCTGGGAAGCTGTAGGGGAGGGGAGAGCCTGAAAACAGACAGGCAGCAGAAAATCACAGGAAAAGCAGCAGGCAGCAGGGATGGCAGGAAAGCAAGGAGAGGCTGAGAGGTGGCAGAAAAGGGGAGATGGAATTGGGAGGAGCTCGAGAAACTAGCAGAGAGGTTGGGAACTGGAGCTGAGAGAGAGAGAATGAGGCTGGAATTTAAGATAGGGAAGAGACTGGGATTCAGTAAAACATGATCCAACTCAGGGTTGCAAATGACAGTGGTTTTATTGAACAGGGGAGATGGTGACACAATGCCAAATTGGTTCCCTTGCACCCACCCACCCACCCACACATGCACACACACACATGCACACACATACGCACACACACAATGGCAGCAGGGGTTAGAGAGGCTTGGTGCAGGGGCTGAAGTCCACTGAAGTCCAGGAGGAGAGAGAGAGAGACAGAGAGAGCAAGAGAGAGTCCAAATTGTAGGAGGAGGTATGCAGGTAATAACTACCTATCCAGGCTAGAAAGGGATCCTTGTCCAGTAGATGTTGTCCAGAGGGGGGTCGCTAGTAGGGCCTCTGGGTGGATAGGTGGTGTGGCATGGTGCTGGTCCAGATGGAGAGGGTGTCCCACTGGGTTTGTCTTCACTGCCCCTTTTTATAGGGGCAGAACTTGTGTGACCCTAGTGACAGGAGGCATGCTCAGGCAACGGTCAGCCCCTGGTGTACTGAGCATGTGTGCTCCATGCAGGGATGTGCAGTTTCGGGTGTCTGTAATGGTGAGAGTTGCTGGCTCTGCAGGGTCGTTTGTTTTTCAAATGCTGGTCTTGTCTCAGTTCCTGGGTGAGGTCCGTGGTTCCTGGATGAATCAATGCGAGGTGATGGCCCAGTCGTTACAGGCCATTCAGCAGAGACCTGCTACCACTGTATTTCAATCTTTTCCAATCACACTCATTCATCAGGGAACACAAGATGGAGACTTGACGTATAAAATGGAAACTTGACATGACTTTGGTTCACTTACAAACACAGGCTGAAACCTTACAATATCCATATGAAACAATAAAAAGCAATACAAAAATGATAATACAATATACAACAGTAAAAATCAATACAAACCTAATAATAATACAATATAAAACAGTGGATATCCAAAACCAAAAACTTGCTACCAAAATAAAAATGTTTAAAGCTTATCCTAAGTTTGAGCTCACTTATACTTATCTATAGGGAATAGAGAGGGAAAGAAAAAGTCAGAAATGGTTGGGGAAGGGGAGGGAATGCAATAAAAAAAAAGAAACTGGGGGTTTTGCTACCCTGGCACACGCTTTATTTCAGACAAATGTAGCAAATGTGCAGCATTTTACTTCCAAAAATGTGGTTCAAATTAAAAGAGTATATTCTTTTTAGAAAAATAACAATACTTTTGAAACATCATAGGGCAAACTTTCAAACACTTGGGAACAAGCTGCTGTCATAGATCAGATGGATCAGCTCTCCAGTTAGTCTGACTTCGTCAGAGCTAGGCTGACTTTTACCAGATGAAATTGCATTGATGAACTAAGTGCTTGTGCACACAAACCCCAGCTGAGCACAGAAAGGTTCCAATGTCAAGCACTTAAATTCTTTTGTAGATCTATCCCCAACTACCCAAATACCCTGTAAAATTACTTTCAATACTGTCAACTCCACCAAGGTCAAGCAGGTCTGACAAAGCCCAAGATCCTACAGAATAAGTCCATAAACAATGAGAGGCAGATTCTCACTTGATATAAATTGTCGTTGAAGTTAATAGAGGTCTTCTAATTTATACCAGATGAAGTCGCCTATGTCTGATTTTTAGTTAGTTATTCATTCTTAAACATTAGCTAACAGCCCCTAGTGTTGCTGCTATGTGAAATATATTATTCACTTAACTTACATGCTATAATTCAAAACTTTGACCCTTAATAAACAAAATATCAATGAGAGAAATGTTGAAATCAGATTCTTTTAGAAAGGCATGTTAAAATGATAGATGTACTAATAATCACACAATACACTGAAACATAATGCTTCTAAAGTTGGTGCCATAACATTGAAATAGATATAGGGCTTACTGACATTGCGGAGCTGCTGTCACTATAGCTATGCCAGCATGGGCATGTCCACACACGCAGGCACGTGCACTTGTAGCAGCAGCACAGATTTGTGCTGGAGATTTGTGCTTGGTGGGGGGCAAATTGTGCCACTTGGGGCACCCAGCTCCTCTCAGATCTTCAGCCAGGGGGAGCTAGAGGCTGGGGCCAGCACAGGTGCTGGTCTCCACAGTATAAATAACTGCCCTGGTTAGCAGGTCAGGGCTACTTGTGGCCCAGGGGCCTCTGCTCGGTGTTCCTGTCAGCAGCACTCATCTTTGCATTTTGACCCCTTGGCCCACACGACACTCCCATCCTGTTTTCTTCCTCTGTTGTCCCCATAATTTTGTTGTTCCATACATCCATTAGCTCATCGTACAGTAGGGGTTACTAGTTAGCTGGGTGGGCCTTAGGGCAGGGGGTGGGCAGCTTGGGGAGGAGCGTGGGGTTTGTGGGAAGATTGTTAGGGAGTTCATGGGGGGATTGTGGGTGGGATGTGGGGTTTGTGGGTAGATTGTGGGAGGGTTCGTGGGGGGGGTTGTGGATGTGGAGCTTGTGGGGGGCGCCCACAACATGCCTGCTCCGCCACCCCCTGCCATGGTACACAGCCCCAACTGCCAGTGGTAGCAGCCTACACCAGGCCCTCGGGCTGCTTATGGCCTGCTGCAGGCAGAGCCCCCCAGTGGTGTGGTGTGCGGTGCCATTGAGTGCCAGGGGCTACATGTGGCACACAGAGCTGGCCCGGCCTGTCCCAGTGGTGTATGCCTTCAGGCAGGACCAGGCTGGCTCCTGCCACCACCTGGGTCTTCCACCACACAGTCTCCCCACCCACATACAGTCCCCCCAGCCCCACATCCCTGACTACGAGGGACAAAGCCTGGGTCCAAGCTGCTACTGCCAGCCTTGCCCACTTCTATTTCCTCCAGCACACTGAGGCAGTGTGCTGCAGCAGCAGGGGCATGCAGCAGGCATACAGATGGTCTGGCTGAGTGCTAGAGCATCTCCTTGGAGGACCCAGCCTCCACTTGCTTCAGGACATGCTCCAGGAGCGCACAGGTTTTTTTAGCATGTTTTCTTTTGATACTGGGATTCTTTGGTATCAAACCTAGAGTCCATGCTGCAAATATGCTGTGCAGGGAACATTTTTTAGTTCGTGGCATGCCTTCTTCAGCACCTCAGACTGGCTTGAGACATGGCAACAGACACATGCTCCCTCATGTGGATGCAGACCATAGTCATATCAGCAGAGATACTTTGTAAAGGTGAAATATATGCCAGCAGATGAAGTTTTCTTCTGCCAGCCTGGTTACACCAGTGCCATAAATGCCATTTGCTAAGCTGAGGGAAAACTCCTTCTGTTGATATTACATATTAGTACCATGGGCTCTGCCAGCAAATCTTTGCAGTGTTGACTAGACAGTAAAAGATACACAAAATTAATACTTGAAGAAAAGAATATAAGGAGTTAGATCTTGTAAACATGAGTTTTATTTCTAGCTAACTTGTTCACTTAATCTTGTTCATTGAAGTGAGATATTAACTAGTATATTAAGATACAGTGGTTCTGTATGCATTCAAAAGTCTTTCTATATGTTATTAGGCTATGTAAGAGACTAAACTGTTTATTTGTAAAAATTGTTCCCAATGTTTTATCTTTTTCTCTTCAATAGTACAACCTGTTTTTAAAGTATGCTGATCAATAATGTTTCCAAAACAAATAGAAGAAAGACCAAGACTTATTTTTTATTTTTGCATTGACTTTATTAGATATTCACAATGATGCTCCTAAGTAAGGGGGGAAAAAACATTATTTTGAAATGTATTTACATATATGTGTATTCTGAGATGTCTTGCTTAGGCTTACTGGATGCAACTTTTTTTGAGTGTGGGCCTGGATCCCTATAGCATTTATAATGGAGGTATAATGAGGACATACAACTCATCATGATTATGTTCTAACTCTTAGATACTATAATGAGGGTTATCCTAAAATAAATGGCAAAAAGGCAAGCCTGACATATAAGTGCAAAGTTAGATCATCATTTCTATTAGTCACTAGACCAAAGATGGGTGCCATGTGACCCGTACACTACATAGGGTTTAAAAGCTACATTAGACATATTTTAAAACTAGCAGCCCATGTAATTATTTCCTATCTTTCTTGTGCCATACCTACCTTGATATCTGCAGAGAATATTTCTAAGTACTCATTCTGCTCTGAGGGCAAAAGAGACAAAATCCAGGGAGAGAACAACCTTCAACACGCAGAGGAAATATAGATAGACCTAGTATGTGAAATAATAAAAATAGGCTTTATTAGAAGGAGGAAAGCACTATTAAGATTTAAGAGGACTTAAAAACAGGGCATATTTAAGTGTTATTAATCTTATTCTTTATGCGAGTTTGGACCCACATCTGAAAAGTTTGATACCAGTGGGCCTTTGACCCAAAAGAGAATTACACAGCAAAGACATATGAGACTTACATTTGAAGTGTGTGGTATGTGTGTGTGTGTGTGAAAGGAATGATACAAACAGCTGATAAATTGAGAACAAATGTAAGGAATAGGTTCTTTGCTCTGGGCACTTCTTTCCATAGCAACCATAGTTCTTTGCAATGACCCTCTGTGACTCCATAATACCTGCAGTTCCTCACCATTATTTCATAGTCTTCATATGGATTTTGTTTTTCTCCAGAAAGATATTAGGACTGTCTCATACAGCACCAAAGAGAGAATATGAGGATCTAAGCAGGGTGTTCATTATCCCCAAAGCAAAAGTATATGCTTTACTCTGAGTGTGGAACCCTACAGAGCTTGTTTCTCATGCACGGTTACTACAGACATATTTCTACAGGTGCTGTCTCACTAGGTGTAAGTGTATGTGGGAGCTAGTTCTTGTAACAAAAACATGGTATTTCAAGAAAACTAGAAATTTAAGGTGGAATCAATTCCACTGCCTTGCGAAGTGGCTGATGTTAAAATAACACTTAGTCCCTGAAATTCAAATGGGATTATAAGGCTCCATTTCTGTTGAGGAACTACAGCAAATAATTACTGGAATCTTATGTTTTCTCTGTGAGTAAAAATTATTTAACTACAAGATGAAGCCTACACAATTTATATGCTCTCTACCTCACTCTGCATTGTGGCTTTGAATAACCATAGTTCCTTAAATAAAATGCTTATTTTATAATTGAAAGAAGAAGTACTACTATAAACCACACATTGGAGCTTGCAATGAATGCCCTGGTAATGAAATGTGGGCATCTGGTTTTCTTCCCCATGAAAGAGGCCTGAAATGAATGAAATACATTCAGTTTATTAGTAACTACAATCTAACATGTAGGTACTGTGGGACTTTTTTTCCCCTGTGGATGGCTAAATTGGAATAGAAAAAAACCCTAACCTTCTGTCTGTCTGAACAATATTTGAATCCATTTTAAGGTTTAGCTATAAGCTCTTACAATTCAGGCTAACATAATTTTTGGAAGGGATGGCAAGGCTTAGGCATGCGGGTTTATGCCATTCTCTAATAGAGACTAGAACAAGCACTAATATGCAGGAAATTACCCCCCACACCCTACTATAGGATCCTTTCACTTTCCTCTGGAGCATGTCAAATAGGAAAATGAGCTAGAAGTGCCTTGTGTTTAATCCAACCAAGTATGCATATGTTCTAAACTCGGTAAGGAAAAAAAAAATCCTTCCTTCGATGCCTTTCCCCCATGTACGTAATGGTAATTTTTTCCCCAAACCTGATTTCCTCTTAGCAAGGGGTGCCACGTTTAGATTATTTCCTCAAAAACCTTCCTTCCCTGCCTTTGAATCCTTCCTGAATCCCTAATTTTTATGAAAAACTCTTTGGCTCTCAGCTGTTATTTTACCTCTAAGCTTGTCCTCAGATCATGAGGGCAGACTAATATAGAAAACTAAATTAGACATATTGCATTGGAATTTAATCCCTAATCAGACCCTTGCTGCTCGTTCCTCTGCACAAAGCATATAAATGCATCCCAGATGGGTAAATAAGCAGTCAGTTTTTATCAAGAAAACTATGTATTCATTTTGCTGCTACTTAGTAATTTCCCAGAGACATTCTTTCCTATGCATTGAACAAGTATCTTCCCACATCCCTCTGATGCACAGTTAGCAAGAGAAATTATATGATAATACTTCTAATTTGTAGTTAGTCATTTCAGCAATCTACGAGGATTCTTCCATCAAAGTGATGCTTAGTGATGTAAGCCAAAACACAGGAAATCTAAAGTGAAGATCATCTACTCCCATATTCTGAGCTGTATACACTTGATATAAATCAAGCAGGTACTTGTTCAATAGATATGTGATTGCTGCAGTTTCATGTTCCCATAGTTTGGAATAGTTCCTGTAACCCACAGCATGTAGGAGGCTGTGGTTATATCAGGCAGGATTTCTGAGTTGGCACTGAGAGACCTGGTAAGCTCCATTGTCTCTGTGTGACAATGCTTCTATTTGAAAGAAAATGGCATAGTGCTTTCACTTCCCCATATCGCTTTCTCATGAGTGGTTCTCTTTGGGTCCACAGTCATTCCTTAAACCAGTGAGGTGGAAATGGAGCGTTTCCCTATCTTTTACTCAACGTCTTGGCCTGGACTCCCAAAGCAGAAGTAGGTATGTGCACTGAGACTTCCCCCTTCTCTACGGCCTTAAACTTTTCTCAGGATAGCTTCTTTGGTTCCAGGGTTCCCAAAAAAAGAGGGTTTTAAACAGACTTCTTACAACTTGTCTGCATCTTATGGCCCGGCTTCATAGACTTCATAGATTTCATAGACATTAGGGCTGGAAGGGACCTCGGAAGATCATCGAGTCCAGCCCCCTGCCCAAAGGGCAGGAAGTCAGCTGGGGTCATAGGATCCCAGCAAGATAAGCATCCAATTTACTCTTGAAGGTGTTCAATGTAGGTGCTTGAACCACCTCCGCTGGCAGACTGTTCCAGACCTTGGGGGCTCGGACAGTAAAGAAATTCTTCCTTATGTCCAGCCTGAAACGGTCTCGCAGGAGTTTGTGACCATTCGACCTCGTCATCCCTTGGGGCACTCTGGTGAACAATCATTCCCCCAGATCCTGGTGGTCACCCTTGATAAATTTATAGGTGGCCATCAGATCACCCCTGACATGCCATTCCTCGTCAGGGTACTGTCTCATAGACTGATTAATAAATGCTCTAGGCCCATCCCCAGCTTAGTCCAAGGGTCCCTCCAGTTCCCTCCCTCCGTCCTTCACTCACACGTTTTCTGGAATCATGGATTCTCTACTTGGACAAGTTCTGATCAAACACAAGAAAGTTGAAAATGAACAAGCATCTGTCCTAGTTTCCATTTGGGGTCATTAGGACCACTTCATGTATGGGTGGCCAACCCATAGCATGTGTGCTGCAAGTGGCAGCTGCAGCTGTTTTGTGTGGCATGCAGCATGTTTGGCAGGGAGCAGGGAGAAGAGAGCAGAGCAATGGATCAGACCAGGAGGATTGAGCAGAGCAACAGATCAGGCAGCAAGAACAGCAGCAGGGAGGGCAGAACAGAGAGATCAGAAGAGTGGAACTGGAGTGGGATCAGAACGGCACTTGGGGAGGGTTTGAGCTTCCTATGTGGCACACTTGACAAAAAGGTTGACCCCCACTGAAGGACCTGTGTCAAGGACCCAGTAGCTTTCCTCTCCCTCCCTTAAGTTTTCTTATGCAGTCATCTAGCTCCCAGACCCCTTAATGAGGAGACTAACCACATCTCCATGTTCTGTTTTTCCCTAGTCTTGTCTTGTTATGACCAATGAAAGCTACTTACATATACTGGCTGCCTTTCCCAACATGCCTTGCTACAGGGGCATACAATTTCTAGCTGCCCATGGCACCAGAAATCTTCCTTTAAGGACTAGTGTATCTTGATATAATCAACACAGTATGTCATACTTTAACATAAGGAATTTCTTAAAACAGGAGGTTCAATAGGGCCGGGTATTAACACACCTGTTTATCTATTCTGAGGCACCTCCTCCAGTTGTTAGATGAGATAGTAAAGCGCACCAGTATCTGTAAAAACAAGCAGGTTATACCTCTTTGAAACAAGTCTACCATTACTCACGTCGTTGTTGATGGCACAATGGAGAGAATGATTTTATTCTGAAGACTGCAGGATTTTCTTCCTCACAAAGCATGTATCTACTTAACTGCCCATCATTCTGGGAACATGCTTATAAAGAGGATTCCACCATTCCTCAGGAAAAAAAATACTACACTGCTAGTTTGAACCTTAGTGAAGTTGTGCATTGACTTCAACTGTAGTAAGATTGGACTTCAATAGCTATATCCTATTAGCTTCACACACGGACAGCATCAAGAACAAGAAAAGGCTTAGTGGCATATGAGGAAAGATTAAAGGAATTAGTTTTGTTTAAAGGAGAAAAAAAGATCCTAAAGAGGAACACGTAACTATTTTCCAGTTTGTAGGAAGTTCTGATAAAGGGAACCGTGATCAGTGGTTCTCCATGGCAACTGAGCGAAGACAAAAAGTAATCAGCTTAATTTTCAACAAGAAAATTTAGGATTCTAGGAAAAACTTCCTAATTATTAGGGGTGATGAAATATTGGATTAGGCTTCTCAGCTATGTCATAGGATTTCCATCACTGGAAGTTTTAACAACAGGTTAGACAAGATGTGTTGGGGTCAGCTAGGCACGCTGCCTCAGTGCTGGGGCTTTGATGTCCTTTCCAACCCTCCATTTCTATGACTCAGTAATTCTATTTTAATGTGAGTAGTTCTGGAGTCTTTAATTGCATGAATGTAAGTTTTCAAGTGTGATTGCAAACCAGTTGACAACTCTGGCACAACCATACGCTCCCACAGGGGATTGTAAGGTTAGAAATCCTAAGCACTGGAAAATATCTGGCCATGCTTTGTAAAGTGTTCTAACCATAAAGATGTTGGGTAGTACATCTGTTGCTTAGAAAAGTATTCTTCTAAGGAAATCACATATTGGTGTGGGTTGAATTTTCTTTCCTTTCAACATCTTTATGCTGGAGGCAGGGTATATTTCCAGGAAAAAAATGTGTAGAGGGCTAAAAAATATTCATTCAAAGATTGAATTTAAAGCTCAAGTGGGTCAGTCCATCTCCTCAAAGGCTGGTATTAATTTTTAGCTTAGTATTCAGATATTACACAGGTGCAAGTTCTTAAACTAACTCAGGAAATGAAAAATAGGAAAGACATCAGCCTTGATTATTGCCACTTACTCAGAAATTTGTACCACTGGAAAGGGTGTTGCACTAAGCAGGTTGCATATGTGCTCATCAGCCAAGACAGTCCATAAATCAGTGAGGATTTTTTGGAGGCTCCATTTGGTCATCTAAAGAAGAACATTGATAGTTCCCTGGAAAATCAGGTTATTTCCAACCCACATTTTTCCCACAGTCAATTCAAACTGGGATGTCACCTTCAATTTTTATAAACGGGGAAGGCTCAAGATTTGAAGATCCTTTTTGTCTCACACCACTTCTCTTGACGATAAAGGAGCATTATCCAAGTTAAAGGATCTGACCCAGAACAACTTCCAAAGAGTTGCTCAATAGACAGGTTCAAATCAGCAAGGTACACTGGTATGTGAGCAACTCAGTGTCTCAATATACACTGCTCAGGCTTTTGTACCCTGGAGAGGTCTCTCCAGCTTTACTTTATTTTTCAGAGATTTTCAATGAGCTGATGCTTTACTCAGTGTAATTCTCTTGTCTTGCAAGACAGTCATATGCCTACTACTGTATTTTTATTATTCATTATATTACTGTAGCACCTAGAAAGTCCTAGTTCTAGACTAATATCCTACCATATTAGTTGTCATACAAACATAAAATATACAGGAATTGCCTCTAAAACCTTACAATCTAAGTGCAACACAAGACACAACAGATGGAAGCAGATGGGAAATTTCAGGGAAAAAAGGCAACACAGAAAATGCGGGTCTCAATATACCAGCAACTCCATTGTTCGTCAGATCCTTTGTTAAAACTCGCCTTTGTCATGAGAGTTACAAAAACTAGACAACAATTGAGTGGCTTTGGGAGCTCCTTCCAAGTATGAGAGGAAAAACACAAAGGACCTTGGCTGAAAATTTAATAGGTGAAAGAGGGCTGGCATCCTGGACCCATCAGAGGTGGAAGTCAACTTCTTGATGGTGAATGAAAGATCAGTGGGAAAAAAAAGCAAAGGGCCTAAGTGAAGATTTAGGATGTGAAAGAGAAGGGTGAGTCAGCAGAGAAATGCAAAGAGACGAATATTGTTACAAGACTTATTCTCAGATTTGGTCAAACTGATGGACTGGGCAAATGACCTTTGCATTCTGGGTGGATATGAGGGAACACTGTCATGAGTCAACCTAGAGAAAGGAATACCACTGTAACTGGTACATAAAATGATGACAGCTTGGACAAAAATGTTACCTAAGTGGATGAACAGGAAAGTCTATGAGGTCATTAAAAAACATGCTGCGAGATTTAAATGTAGTCTGGTTGTGAGAACCTAGAGAAGTTCCCAGCATGGAGCAGAAATGTTGGGGGAGAGGAAGATTAAGAGCTGTGTTATAGCTACATTGAGCTTTAGCTGACAGCTAGACACCCATAAGGAGATCTCAGAAAGACAAGCTGTGCATTCTTTGGTAAAGACTTAGGGAGGCCCCGAGCACAAATCTAGCTTGAATATGGTAGCTGAATTTGTGTCTGTCGATGGGATTACTCAGAGATATAGCAGGGAGGGAAAAGAGAAGTATACTAAAGAAACAAGCCATGTAGAACCTCCCAAAATAAAGCCGGAAGGAAGATGAAGCGGTCTTCTGAAGAACACAGTGAAGGAGCAATTGGAGAGTTAGGACTCTCAAGAGTTAAAATATGAACAGCTATATCAGAGGTGATTTGCAGGTGAAGGGGGTAAGGTTTGTTCTCTAATTTGGCTATCATCGAAAACTTTAGGAAAATGGCTTTAGGTGAGTGCAAGGGGTGGAAGATGGATTGGAAAGGGAGGAACTGAAGGAACTCCAAAGAGCAATTACAAATAGCATATCAATTAAGCTTAGAGGTGAAAGAGGCAAGGACATGTAGTAGTTAGATGCAGTAGTTGGATAGGCCAGTGGGGTCAAGGACATTTTTTAAGATAAGAAAAACCAAGGGTTGAATGTGTTGAAAAAGAAATAAGCAAAGAAGACCAATGGGTTAAAGAGAACGGGGGGAGATGAGAATGGGCACAAGGGAGATCAACTTATAGGATGGAACACTGTGGCAAGCAGAAGCCTTAAAGCAGAACAGATGAGAAACTTCTGCATGTGTGATAGGGAAGAAGAAGAAAGGAGCTGTAGTAATATAACCGGAAACAAAGACTGAATGGTGGGATAGGAATGCTAGTAAAATTAGGATGAGAAAGGAATTCTACTAAAATCAGAGTTAAACCATTAGAAAACCGGAATACTTAAGACCAGAATGAGGCTTAGAATAGAAAAGAAATATAATAACATAATCAGGGGGTCTATATAGACCTTGATTCATACAGATAATTTCAGTTTGATTATACTGATCAGAGCATCAGTCTCACAAGCCCAGAAATCAGTCTATCTTAACCTAGTGAGCAAAGTACCAGCTGATTTTTCTTTTGTCGCAAAAACAAATTGTTTTAATTGTCCTGGTATATTTAAGAATTCCTGAAAAAGTTTATCAGCCTAATATATGACTGATTAACAGCAGAGATGGCTTGAAGTGTGAACCAGATCAGAACTCCCAAAGTGTTTGTCTGCATGCCAGTCAAGCTGCATTTCCAATTAAAAATGATAGGTGAATCTCAAAAGGTTAGGGAGTCCTATTCAGTGAAGCAACCTCAAGACTGGTTACCTATCAAAAGCTGTTCTGAACCTGTGAGGTTTCTACATTCAACAGGAAATCTTGTAAGAACCTACTCCTGTCAAACCAAAGCCACCTTTAAAAACAGTCCTTTCCACAGTATTTTAAAACTTCTGCTTTTTGTCCTAACTTGAAATCAAGATATGCAAGAAACATCAATAATGATTAAAACTGATAGAAAACAAAGGCCTTTTCCAAAACTCCCTTTGATTTCATTGGGAGTTTTATAAGGAATCAGGATTGGACCCAAAGTTAACGAAACTTTATCAAACTTCCCCAAAGTGGAAGACTCTTGAATTTTTAATAACCTATTTTTTAAATCTAAATGTGTTGTCTTTCTCTAGTGATCTAGAGATTTGTTTAATTTGTGACTTAAACTAGACCAGTAACTGCATTGCCTTATAACACAATGGAAAATGTTAGAGTCAGGTTTTCAGTCTATAGCAAAAAAAAAATATTATAATACTTTTTATTATCCTAAGGAGACAAAGGGTATCTCAGTGGCACTTAAATATCTCAGTGAGAACCTTTCCACCCTGCTTAAGCCTCTGAACATTGTTAATGGCAAAGATGAGGGAGTCTTCCTTTCCTTCAGGCTCACAAAATCATTTTTGTGATTTACCCTTAAGGCTCTAAGGATGGCACATTACAAAAGTAGTTGTGTTAATTTTTTTTAAGGACTGGAGCAAGGTTGCATTTAAATGCTCTTAGGGTAAGTACAGACAGTCAAAAAGCCCGAGGCTGAATCAATTCAATCTTTGCAGGTTAGTCTCAACTGTGTAGATTGAACTGAGAAGCAAGTGAACAGACATTCACTTCTGATTCCAGAAATGCAGCCACATGTCCGCGGTGGCTCAGGGCAGAAGCTGGAGCGAGGAGGGTGGGGGGTGGGGTGGCGGGGGCGGCTACAGCACGCCTCCCAGCCACTTCCAAAGGGAAGGGAGGAGAGAAGCCCTCCAAGACTTTCCCCAGCTCCCTGCTAGAGCAGAAGGGGTGTAGCCAGGCCCCAACCTGGGCCAGCATGCTGAGGCCAGGGGAAGGGGGGCCTTAAACTCCCTCTCAGCTTGCATGAGACCCCAGCTCCAATCTGTCTGGGGGGCAGCCCCTGCTAGGCTTCTGTCTCCCACTCCACACTTGAGGAGGGGCAGTCCCTGCAAAGGTTTGCCCCCCCTCACTTGAGCAGAGAGCAGGGGGTGAAGCCATGCCCTGGCCAGGGGCTCACAGGCTGGGATGGGGGGCCCTCCCTGGCTGCCAGACCCCCACCCTCTGCTTGAGAGGAGAGTGGGGGGGCTTGGCCACACCCAAGCCAAGGCTCTCAGGCTGAGGCACAGAGGGAGGGGGTTTAAACTGGTTTAAACCCTTGCCCTGGCTCTGGACCCCAGCCATGGTTTGCCTGGGAGTGTGGGCAGGAGTCATCTGCCAGACTTTTGACCCACTCATTATTTGCTGTAGCAGAGGGGGTGGGGGCTGGCCACACCCCAGCTTGTGGATCACACGCTCAGGTGAGGAGGGAGTGGGGGTTTAAGCCCCTACGTCCTAGCCTCAATGTGCCAGTCCCAGGCTGGGGGTGGCCATGCCCCCTCCCTGCAACTTGAAAGAGAGAGAAAACTGTGGCGAGGGCTGCCCTCTCCCCCCACAAGCAGGGAGCAAGGAGGAAGAAGCATGGCAGGGGCTACTCCCCCTCCAGAGCAAAACCCAGCTGGGGTCTGGAACCAGGGAAAGGGGCTTAAACCCCCCTCTCCCCTGGACACCCAGTTGGGGGTCTGCCTGGAAGGGGTGTAGCAGGCCCTGCCTGGCTTTTCCCCTGCTCCCCACTTGAGCAGAGGGGTGTGGGGTGTAGCCAGATGCTGGACAGGCCAGCACACTCAGGTGAGGAGCAGGGGAAAAGCCAGACAAGGGCTGCTTCATTCCTATGAGGTAGACCCTGGCTTCCCTTGCATGGGGGGAATGGTAAACCCCTCTCCTTTCCCTCCACCTCAGCCTGCTGTCTCCCGCACTCCCTCCTTTTAAGCATGAAGCAGGGGGAAAGACTGAAGGGCTGCTCCATCCCTTCCAGGCAAACCTTCCCACCCCCAGCCCCTTCTCAGGCAGCTGGAGCAGTGATAGTGCTTCAGCTAGGGAACAAAAGGATGGGCCCAGGCCTGTTCTGCTGGAGCGGAAAGCACAGCCCAGGGTTCAAAGCATCCTGGGGCGCCGGGGGACTATAAGTTAATTTTAACTGGGAAGGGGTTTGGGACAGAAGTTCCATAAACTGGTTTGACCTAAATCAGTTGAGTCTGATACTACATTCAACCAAGTTTATCTTAAACTGACTTCGGCCATTTTGTAAGTGGCTTAAATGCACTGAATTTCTGTTCTGTTACATATTTAAACTGGTTTCTGATCACTTATGTGTATGTGTAACTTCTGTCCCTAGCCTGAGAGACTTATATTTCACCTTTATGCACCTAAGCAAATTCTACATTCTACTTCCCCTGTAGTACAACAGTATTGCTCACGTATTTGTTCAGCTGTTCAAGGACAGGTCACAGTAATGGGGAAGGGTGGCCTTCATGCCATTAGGCCATCAGCTGGTGGTCAGGGAACCTGCCCAGGAAGTAGGATACCCAGCTTCCAGGGCTCCCTCACCCTGATGGGTCTTATTTCCTACTTCACAACAAAGTGCACTAACTGCCAGGCCAGAGGTTAGGCATTCCCCAAATTGCTTTCCAGACTCTGGAAGTTGGCTTGTTGGATGGCAAAGGGGAAAATACATGTGGGAAAAAACAAGCCCAAGGAAGTGTTGCACAATGAAATGGCCACTGTTTCTGAAAGGGAAGGGGACCTAAGTGCAGATCTGGCCCCTGCCCCTGTGGAATAGTAACTCTTCAACAAATGGTAAATGCAAAGTGCAGGTAAGCTATCATCCTATTTAAATTTTAAGGACACAAGTTACTAGGACTGCACTCATTTTACGCCCATTTGCAAATCCATGCACAGCATTTGCTAGATTTCTATTCTTAGGTACCATCTGTACCACTGTCTTCTTGAGTCATCGCACTTTTCCAGTGTCCTTGATTTTGGTTTCTGGGGTTTACCTTGTACAGCACAGACTGTGATATTGCTAGTTCATTTTGTACTTTACCACATTAAAGACAAGGCAGAGGTTTATAGAGCTCCAGGAGTCAGCTGGCACTCTGCTGATGGGGCTGCTGAGTTCAGCATTACGTAGACATATTTTTATAATTTGTTTACACAAAGGGCCTTTGTTCAGTAGAGACAAAGCACTTTTCGGGGTCCAGTTATTTGCTAAAATGCATACTGTCCACAAATGCTGCACTCTCTGTACTTACCATTTTTTGCAAGCTTATTTTTAGATACTGTATGCGTGACAATTCCTAATAAAAATTCTTTAGTAGACACTGTTTAAGTTCAGAATAATCAGTCTTTTGATACAATGCTCTTTTCTGGGTTCCGGGTAATGGAACAGTACAAAGAGCTCATCCCACACACACCCCTTCTACCATCTTTAATGAGAAATCTGAGTACTCTTTTTTTCCCCTGTTTTTTTTAGCAATTTCTTAAAAGTAATTCTGCATCCAACTTTGACTGCAGGCACAAAATTAAGTTTTTTGTGAGCATAAATAGATAGAATGAATGAGGCTGTTTCCTTTAATTTTACTCCAAAAATGCTTCATAAATGAAACATGTAACAGTCTATATTTATAGGAGAAAGAACAAAGCTTTTGGGAAATGAACAGCGTTATGCTATATCATGTAATTAAAAGCAATATGACTAATATATTTCCATACAGCTGTATCACAGTATTGGTGATCAAGTGGAATATGTGGCAGGGGGAGAAATATAGTTAAAGAAACCACAAATTCCAGTGTGGTGGAATGAAGCATTTTCCAAGGTCTTTTTGTTTTTTATGAACCATCTTGGAACACATGAAAAATATTAGGTAGATTATTTGCCTTTGGGAGAGTTTACTAGGCATAATTTGCATTTCAGAGCTGTAGGAAAACTAATCTCAAAGCTTTTACTCAGAGACACAGGAAGAATTTTAAAAGGTGATTTTTGTATAAAGTGAAAGACGGTAAGATAAAATACATACGTTTCTGCTAAGAAAATACAAAGAACATTGGAGATTGGGATGTAGGGTGAAAGTTCAGCTCCTTTCAAGTTTTCATTTGTAGGGAGCCATGTTGGTCTGAAGTCAAGCAGAAGGCAGGGTAGATTTGTACCTTATCGACTAAATAAATGTATATCTATATAAAATATAGATATAACTTTCCTATCCAAAATGTTTGGGTAGATATAGCATGAGCTCAGCTCCAACTCACGACAGTTTAGGATTTTATATATAGAGAGAGAGAGAGCAAGAGAGAGAGAGAGTGCGTGAGCGAGAGAGAGAGCCTCATCAATCAGCCTAATTTTTTCTGGGATGTTGTTTTTGTCCTAATACTCAATTTTCCTTCAGTCAGAAAATGCACGTGTGCGCACACAGACACACACACACACACACACACACACACACACTTACTTTCTCTATCGCTCTTGCATCAGTCTAAATAAGGTAAATTACATGCAGACATGTATTTTAAGACACACAAAGCATATTATTCTGAGGTAGGAGACAAACGTGGGTTTAAATTACAGGGGAAATCTTTGTGGGACCACAGGAGCTTTGGAACAAAAAGGATTTGAAAAGTAAAAAGAAACTGCCCCTCTCCCCCCAAACTGTAGGAGGTTCTTCATTCCTATGCTGCTCAATATTATAGTTTCTACTAGTATTTAGCTATTAAATAAGAAAGATACAACCCAGGTTTTCTGTGGCCCACCAAGCCTCATTCGACTGAGATGGACCTAAAGTTTTCTTGGCTCTTTCTCTGCCATGGATTTTACTATGGGAAGGACCTCTTTGGCTGCCTAGGGCTGCTGTGCCAAAATTCAAATTAGAACTGGTCACATTATTCCTGTTACCTATTGAAATTCGTCAGTGACTCCACTTTTTCAGACAAGCGTTCTGGGACTTAGGTAGTGTAAAAACTGTTCTTCTCTGACTATTTTCAAGGGAGCGATCCTTAATGCACAAGGGAGCGATCCTCAATGCACAAGCTAATTCTATTCCATCTGAGAGGAAAGGCAGCAAGAGGACACAGCAGCCCCCTAGCTCTCCAGGGATCTAGCAGACCTCCTGAGGCTAAAAAGAAAGGCCTACAAATGATGGAGGATGGGATTCACCTCCAAGGAGGCTTGCACTGGTCCGGTCCTGCAGGGAGCAAACCAGGAAAGCCAAGGCTGCAACTGAATTCCAACGAGCTTCGAGCATCAAGGACAATAAAAAGTCCTTTTTCAGTTATGTGGGGAGCTGCAGGAAAAGCAAGGACAATGTTGGACCCCTGCTGAACCAGATGGGGCAACTGACGCCCAGGAAAAAGCCAACCTATTAAATGGGTACTTTGCATCAGTCTTTCATCAGTCCCATGGGATGTCCATACCCACTACAGGACAGGGAGGTCCGAGTGAGGGAGATCCCCTGCCCTCCATCAATGCTGACCTTGTGAAGGAACACCTTGAGAAGCTGGATACCTTCAAGTCAGCCGGCCCTGACAATCTACACCCCAGGGTACTCAAGGAGCTGGCAAGCATCATAGCCCAGCCCCTGGCACGGGTCTTTGAAAACTCCTGGTGCTCTTGTGTAGTGCCTGAAGACTGGAAGAAGGCCAATGTGGTGCCTATCTTCAAGAAAGGGAGGAAAGTGGATCCAGCTAACTATATCAGCTTGACTTCTATTCTGGGGAAGATCTTAGAAAAGTTTATTAAAGAGGCCATCCTTAATGGACTGGCCAATGCCAACATCCTGAGGGATAGCCAGCATGGGTTTGTTGCAGGTAGGTCTTGCTTGACCAATCTCATTTTCTTCTACGACCAGGTGACCTATCACCTGGACAAGGGAGAAGAGATTGATGTCATATATCCTGACTTCAAAAAAGCCTTCGATCTGCTATCCCATGATCAACTCTTGGCGAAACTGGCCAGTTGTGGCCTTGGGTCCACCATGATCTGCTGGCTGGGAAACTGGCTTTGTGGTCGGATCCAGAGGGTAGTAATTGATGGAAGTCAATCATCATGGTGTCCTGTGACCAGTGGGGTCCCCCAAGTCTCTGTCCTTGGACCCATATTTTTCAACATCTTCATTAATGAAGTAGACTGGCCATGTTTGCCGATGACACCAAACTGACTCGATGGTCTTCTGAGGTCCCTTCCAGCCCTAATACCTATGAAATCTATGAAATTTTTCATCACCATCAATGAAGTTCCAAACCTGGGCACAAAGAGATTTTCTTTCATTGGAAGAATTAATTCACTAAGGGCCTGGCTCTCTTCTCCATGAAGCTTAGTGAAAGTGATAAACTCCTATGAGCATAAAACTGATATCAGGAGAATCAGGCCCGTATATTGCTAAAGCATCGTGAGAATTCAGTATTATCTTTACTGAATTCTCAGAAAATGGGTCTGGGAGAATTGTGCGAACAGTCTTTTGGTGACCTTTGTTAATATGATCATCATATTAGACTGGATGAAGCAAAGAGATTGGAGATTTTGAAGGCATTAATTTTATTGCAAACCAAATATGAAACACTTATGATTTATTATTTACCTTACAGTAAGGCACCAAGACCTCTGTCAAGAGTGATGCACCTTTGTGCTAGGTATTATACAGACACAGAGGAAAGCTGGGCCCTGCCCTAAAGAACTAACAATCTAAAAGTGATATCCTGGCACAATGGGAATTTGGTGCTGACTTCAACTGCCCAAGGATTTCATGTACTTTAATGTTCTAGAAGTAGATGCGCAAGCACTGTCTGGGTAATCGGGTTACTTCCAGTCTACTTCCGGGTTTGCTACTGAGCATGCGGGGGGGGGGGGCACTCCTGTGAGATGCTCCATTTGCCCCAGCAGCACAGCGTTCATAAGCCATGCCTGGTACCTCAAGATATGTAGAAAAAACATTTAAAGCTGTGTCTATGGCCTAATTGCTGATTCACTGAATCAGCATTGAATCTTCAGATTCAGATTTGACCGAATCAAATCAGAGACAGTGATCTGAATCAACTAATCGAATCATTGTCCCCAGTTTGGGCCAAATCCAAATTGAATATGGCCCATTTTACATACCCTGACTAAGCATCTCTGGGTTCCACAAACTAGGTTTATGTCTCCTGAGTGTCCTGATTTAGTAGGTGTGCTTTAACCTGTGTAATCAGGTGCCCCAAATACAGCACCAAATGCCACTTTCACCCAAAACAACATCTGGAAGAGGTAATGGGCAGGGACTCACCCAGGTTGTGTGAGACCATTAGTAAATCCCTTCCTCACTCTGAGGGGAGCCAAACCCTGCCTCCTTGGAGTGGATCTTAGTCACCAGGTTATGGGCTATTGGAGAAAGTAACAGTGTCCACATTCATTGTGTTTTGGGTAAACTTGCCTACTTTGTGTATGGCCTCTGGCAGATGTTGCACTTAAGGTGTGATTAACCAGTTAATCACATTCTAAGTAGTAATCTGGCCACATGCTCATGCAATTAATGGCATGAAAACAGGGAATAAGCCACAAAAATATTACACAAAATACTGTCATATTGTTGGACTGGGGATTAGATCTCATTGCACCTTTAATTAAACGTCTGTCAGCAGCCTAAGATAATTCAGCATTTATTGAACTAGAGCCATCACAAGCCAGAGTGAGCATGACTCCATAATCCAGCGTACCCGGGGAGAGGAAATTTGGATTCTGGTCTCTGCCATGATAACGTCAATGATTGTTCCATGTAAAATATATTAACATACCTTAGAACAGGGACCAACTCTCCCAGAGTCCAAGTGAGCCCTTTACTCACTTGCTTGCAAAGTCATAGTCCATCTTGATTTCCCTCTTTCTGAACCAATGAACCCTAGCATCTTTTCTTCAATAGGCTGGCCAGAGAATACCCACACACCAAATTACCCTTTGGGGTGTGAGGTGAGAGATACGGGTTTGAACCACCTAGGAGAGGGAAGTAAGCCTGGAATGCCCTCATCCTGGGTGAGCCCCACCCAGTAGCTTATTGTATAAAACTGGAAGGGGTAGTAGCAATGCTGGCAACTATGATTAAAAAAAGAAGAAGAATTCATGTTAAATAAATTATGTGAAATCACGTCACAGAATCATAGAAAGGGTTGGAAAGGACCTCAGGTCGTCTAGTCCAACCCCCTGCTCAAAGCAAGACCAACCCCAGCTAAATCATCCCAGCTAAGGCTTTGTCTAGCCAGCTCTTGAAAATGTCCAAGGATGGAGCTTCCACCATCTCTCTGGGTAACCTGTCCCAGTGTTTTATACCCTCCTAGTGAGAAAATTCTTCTTAATATCTAACTTAAATGTCCTTTGCTGCAACTTGAGACCATTACTCCTTGTTCTGTCATCTGCCACCACTGAGAACAGTTTAGCTCCATCCTCTTTCGAACCCCACTTCAGGTAGTAGAAGGCTGCCATTAATTCCCCTTTCAGTCTCCTCTTCTCTAAATTCACAGGTTCTCAGAAGTTTAGGGTTGGAAGGGACCTTGTGAGATCATCGGGTCCAGCCCCCCTGCTCTTGGCAGGAAAGACTGTTGGGCTCAAATAACCCTAGCAAGGTGGGCATCCAGTCTCCTTTCGAAGATCTCCAGGGTAGATGCCTGCACCACCCACACTGGGAGTCTATTCCAGAGTCTGGTCACATGAACCATGAAGAAGTTTTTCCTCATATCCAGTCTGAAACCTTCTTGTAGGAGTTTATGAGCATTGCTCCTGGTTTTCCCCTGGGGTGCTTTGGTGAATAGTTGTTCGCCTAGCCCCTGATGCTCTCCCCTGATATATTTGTAAGCTGCCACCAAATGTCCATGAAGCCTTCTCTTTTCTAGGCTGAACAGTCCTATATCTGTGAGCCTTTCTTTATATGGCTTGCTCTTCAGGCTTCTAATCATAAGCGTGGCTCTTCTCTGGACTCTCTCAAGCTTCTCCACATCCCTCTTGAAGCGTGGTGCCCAGAACTGGATTCAGTCTTCCAGCTGTGGCTTCACCAATGCCGAGCAGAGTGGGAGAATATCTTCTTTAGTTTTGCTTGAGATGCATCAATTGATGCATGCCAGCATATTGTTTGCTCTGCTAATTGCAGCATCATGCTGGTGGCTCAAATAAGCCCAGTTCCCTCAGTCTTTCCTCATAAGTCATGTCCTTAAGCCCCTCACCATTTTGTCACCCTCCACTGGACTCTTTCCAATTTGTCCACATCCTTTCTGTAGTGGGGGGCCCAAACCTGATGTAGATCAAGTGAGGGAACACCTCGAGAGACTCAACATCTCAAGCAAAACCAGGGATGTCATCCTACTTAGTCTTAGTGAGGTTACAGCTGGAGTACTGTGTCCAGTTTTGGGCCCCCCACTTCAGGATGGATGTGGATAAGCTTGAGAGAGTCCAGAGGAGAGCCACCCATATGATCAAAGGCCTTATGAGAGGCTGAGGGACATGGGACTGTTCAGCCTGGAGAAGAGAACACTCAGGGGAGACTTGGCGGCAGCATATAAGTACATAAAAGGGGTGCACCAGGATCTGGGAGAACAGTTATTCACCAGGGCTCCCCAAGGGATAACAAGGTCTAACAGCCACAAACTTCTGGAAGGCTGATTTAGACTGGACATAAGTGTCCAGAGTCTGGAACAGACTCCCCACAGAGGTGGTGCAAGGACCTACTCCAGACTCATTCAAATGGTGTTTGGATACTTGCCTTCTGGGGGTCATTTGACCCCAGCAGACTTCCTGCCTATGGGATGGGAGCTGGACTCAATGATCTTGTAAGGTCCCTTTCAGGCCCTAATATCTATGAATCTATGAAAACTGAACACAGTACTCCAGATGTGGCCTCATCAGTGCTGATTAGACCTTGGGAAAAAAAACTTACAGACCTAGATCCAGGACATGGTTCAGGGATGTGATTCCTGAATGTAGTGGGTCCCTATGTCCTGGAGAGGGGCAGCATTCAAGACATATTCTTGTCCACAGCTTTTCCTACTCCTCTGCTTATCTTTCAGGGCAGCGTGCCTCTTGCCGTGAATCCTGTTCTGAAAAACTTACCTGCTTCCATGCACTGTACAGGGAGTTTAGGCATCTATCTCAAGGCTGTTGGTTCTGCTCAGAGATCAGGTGCATGGAAGTTATGCGCTATGGTACTCAGTGTTATAACACCCAACTCCTATTTTGGATCTAACCTTTACAACTTTTGAAAAAGTGACACTGGCAGATCTGGCTGGATATGGTTATTCCAAATTTATTGTTAAATTTAAAATGATTAAAAAGAAAATCAGGTGTCTAATGACATATCCCCGATTTTATTTATAATGTGTTCTGCTCTGCTCATACATACTTGTCAGGGCACAGTAATCCAGTTTTGCTATAATTAATTCTTCCACTCACATTCAACATAGAAATGATACAAGAATAGACACAAAAATCTAAGTGTGTGACATCTGAGTGGATGATTTCCTTTTTATATATATAACACTTCTGTACTGATAAAAATGAGTGTGTTCTTTTTTACATTTGTGACACAACCTTGGGCATGATTTTGTTATATTACAAAAAGCAATTTGAAAAATATCCCTCTTTGGCTTCTGTACAACCACAGAAAATTGATTTATTTTGGGGTTTCCACAGCTGTGTGTGGGTTTTTGCAATACTTTATTTTGTATTATTAAATCTGACCCTTGAAATGTTCCTTTGATTTAATGTGAAATCTGTTTTATTTGATAATTCCTTATAGATACGGGGGAGAAAGTCTTGTCAACGCCAGAGATTTTTTTTTCAAAATGTAATGGTTCGATCATTGCTTTACCACAGACTCCAAATAAGGACCAAGAGCAGAAAAGAAACCAGATTGTGAGGTAGAGTCATGATTTGGTGCCTCTTGGTTTTGAGCGAAGGTTTGGCATAACAGCCCTGGGGTCCTATGTGCTAACATTGTACCTATTGTTTTCCCTTGGGTTTAACTCCACCTGTTCCCTGAACTCTGACCTGCACATGAGCCTAGGGGGTGCTGCTTGTGCCCCAGGCATTTTTATCCAATAACAGGGATAGCGAGGACAAGGAAGTAATGAGCCCAAGCCTAATGTAGCCTTGAGTGAAACATGTGAAAAAAATATATGGGCTCCTCTGTGCTGACTGAATTGGAGGGCAGTATTGACCCATTTTGTTACTTGTTTCAAGCACAACCTAAGATCGTGGATGAACTCAACAGTAAAAATTACACTTTGTGGCTTTCCAGTCTGCCTGTTGGGCCCCCTTGATCTAACATTTTGTGTATGCTTTTAATAACGTATGCCAGCAAAATGAAATGGTACCTGTGCTTTGTCTCCATGGCAGCAACTCCAGAAAGCCCTGGTAGCAAGCAGCTGACGGAGGCTTAACTATTGTTGCAAGCCTTTGAAGATCCTGAGTAGATAATAAGGAGATGAATCATTATTGCTGTTCTGTGCCACTGTGTTGGTTTGAAGAGACAGCGTCATTAGGCCCAACATATCCTGGAACGGGAGGTGGCTAGTCACTGCAGGGGGGATCCGAACAGCAACATATACAGTGCTGATGTAACTGGAAGCCAAGAAAGAGACAGAGGCAGGACTATGTTGCCATGAACTGCTGCTGGCTTGCTTCATGCATTGAGCTACTGGCTCTCCGTGGGACTGAAACAAACAGGAGGGAAACAGTTCCCAGAGAGACAGTGCCAGACAGCCAGAACAACAGGCCATTTGTAGCTTTCCAGTTAAATCATGATATTCAGGGGTCCAGCAGCAAGGGGAGTTGCACAACGTATCCCTTAAGTGAGCAGAAGGCTGATTCCCCAGATGGATTTGTTTGCGGATCAAAGAGCTGCAAACAGGAAGGACCTGCATGTAAGTGCACGCAGGATAAAGGACACATGCATGCTTTCCTAGGGCTAGAACGTGCTCCAGGGCTGGGAGCTGCGCTAGAGCAGGGCTGGAGACGCTGCGTGGCAGCCGGCATCCGCAGGAGGGATTCTTGCTGAGTTAAAGAAGATTCCTCCTGGGAGCTCTGAGGTAGCTCGCTGCAACGCGCTTCATATGGCACGTGACAACACAACCTCACGGCCTTCTTTCAGGCACCTCGTGTTTACGGTGGTAGAGGAGAGAGTCATAGGAGAGGGCAACACCAAGCAGACGAGTGGGGCACTGGGGCAATACCAGAGGGGGCCTGGGTACCAAATGTTTCATGGAGCTCCTCAGAGCACTGCTGAGAAGCATAGCTCACCCACCCACGGCAAACCTGGAAGTCAGGCAGTGAAGCTGCTTCGGGCCTGCCCTGACCGCTCCTGAATTCTCTTTCTCTGGAAGGCTTGATAGTGGCAGCAGGAAAACCCCCTTTGGATGGCTTCACCACTTACTTTCACATTTGCCGTGGTGGCTGGGCAGTGTGTTTTGCTGCGGTCTTCCGTAATCTGGTGAAAGTGGTGTACATATATCCCAAAAGGGTGACGTCAGGTATGAAACCTGGGAATAGCACTTGATGTGAATTACATATCCCTTGACATGAATTTCTGTGCATTAATTGGAGGGCCTCAGTCTGGGAGGAGAAACAGGCATTCTGGAGGACAGGACTAGAGTTCAAAGTGATCTTGATCCATTGGAGAAATAGTCTGCAATCAATAACGTGAATGTCGATATAGATAAGTGCAGTGCACTACATTGAAGAAAGAGAAATCAATCACACACAAAATGAGGAAAAGCTGGCTAGGAGTTTATAGTGGACAAAGCAAAACTTTGAGTCTACCAGGTGGTGCCCTTCTAAAAAAAGAAAAAAAAAGAAAGGCAAATGTAATTTTGGGCTGTGTTAATGAGAATGCCATATGTAAGACAGGGGAGGTAATTTCTCTGCTCAACTCAGCAGCGGTGAGCTGGAGTACTATGTCTAGTTCGGGGCATGATGTTTTCAGAAAGATGGAGGGAAGTCAGAGTCCAGTGTCAAGCAACAGAAATGATAAAAGGTTTACCAACATGATCTATGAGGAAAGGTTGAAATAGCTGGTGTTATTTAGCTGAGAAGAGAGGAGAAGGGTAGGAGAGGACATTTGACAGAAGCCTTCAAAATGTAAAGGTTGATATAAAGAAAATGATGATTGGTTGTTTTCCATATCCAGCAAGAGTAAGACAGGAGGAAATTTGTTTAATTTGTAGCAAGAGTGTTTTAAGTTAGATATTAGGAAAAAATATTGGTCTGCAAAGATAATTGAGCACTTGACCTGGCTACCTACAAATCTTGTGGCACCCTGGTCCTTGGAGGTTTTTAAGAACGGGCTAGGCACATGTCCGTCATGGGTAGTCTGAGCATATTTGATTCTGTCTGGAGCGGGGAGTAGCTCAGAAAACCCCTGTACGTCTCTCCTGCTCTACATTTCTTTGCTTTTTCAAGGGAAGTTCTAACCAATGTAACTTAATTTCCACGCGGTGTTTATATGAAAAGTATTATCCTCATTGAGATCTGCATGTAGTCCTAAGCATTACTATGGTTGCTGCATTTTTACGTTGCTATTTCTCATAGAAAAACAGGGAAGAAAAAGAGGCACAAGAATAAAGGAGAGAGTGGCCCAGCCAGGGTGAATGTTGGCAGAGACCCTGTGCATGTTCCCACTTACTGTTTAATCCTAGAAGGTAGGACTATGTGCTGGTTGAAGGAGCTGCCAGGGGGCAGCTATCCAGTGGGGCTCTCCTTGCCAGCCTCATATAAACACACAAGGGAGAAGGCTGAGGCAGGCGGCATTAGAATACGTCTAATGGGTCTGGGGACACTTTGTAGTGTATAGAGAGAAGATAAGGCTGCAGGATAATGCACTGAAATCTTAAATAATCCACAGGTTACAATTATACCAAAAAGGAAGGGATAGATACCTCAATTCTGGGCCCAATCCTGCATGGCTTTGCATATGTATGTGGCTCAGTCGGTTCCAGCCATGTGCAAGGAGGCTGTCAAATCAGACTTGGTTGTGTTTTAGATTCCCTTTGCACAGCTGTGAGCTACTACACAATGTGCAAGGCAGTGGAGAATCACGCCCAGTAGCTTCACATAGGGGAACAGCAGAAAGAGACCAAGGAGGGGGGAAGTTTGCATTGCCAGTACATGCATTCGCAGGCGTAGTTGCTTTGGCCATTTGCTTGCTGCAGGTGTTTGGATCGCTGCTCAGCTTGCTAAGCTTGTGCTGGTAATTTGCTAATCTATTTTTACCAGTGTTTTCTTTTTTGCTGAGCCACTTTTGAAGGGAGAGAAATTCTGATTTGAATGGCTTTATTTCCTCCAACTTCATACCCTGTTCTATTTACAGACACCTCTAAAATTGACCCTCCTGTGCCCCCCAAAAAGTCATTTGGAAAATGGAAGTCCAGACAGGGCTCATACTATGTTGGTTTGTATAAAACCTGTAGATCTCTTGAACTAGAGGAGGCAGCTGCAGCTAGTAAAATAAGCACACAGTGATAATGCACTGCTCCCTCGATATATGATATTAACTCTTTAGTGATCACCTTCTGCAGCAGATGAGGGCCTTGTTGAATGGTAATTTTGGGCAGTTCCTGGAGCTGTTAACACCTGGACTGTCTGCACATTAACACCTTAAAGTAGCTTAAAGCACTCACTATTCGGCTCAAAGTTACACCAGTCCAGGGTAGGATTATCTATTTGCACAATCCAGCTCCTGTTTCATTCAGGTGTAGCCACTCCCCGCAGATGTATCACTCAAGCTGAAGGTGTGACCGCTCCAAACTCCAAGCTATCACTAAGCTGATCAACATTTGTGCAGTTCACAGCCGAAAGTGTAACAAGGCCCAGAGGCAAACCATTAGTTTGAACCAGAGGCTCTTAACATTATAATCCCTTGGGAGAGAAACTGAAATTAAAACTAGAGGTGTCGCTCCCTAGATCTCTAGGTCAGAACCATCTTTTAAACTGGTCCAGGATAACTAAAGTCTCTGACCAATGAATAACAGTTAAGAATGAAATGAGTCGTCTCCTTTGTGTCTATCTAATCTAATTCAGCATAGTTTTTAACCAAACGGGTAACTTTAAGCCTGTGAATAATCCTGCTAAACTCAATAATGCATTGTTTTACATCAGGCATGAATCTGGCCCATAGTCAAAATAGTCTAACCAAAGGTCTACCAAATAACTGGTATATTTTGTAGCTGAGAAAGGAGACATCTCTCAATTTCTCTCATGCCGTACAACAGGGAAAGCAGAGGTCAGAGCTGTGGAAAGACGGTTTGCCTCAAGTAGTGCACAGACGACTGTGGGTAAAGTTACATGTTTGATTTAGAGCATACTAATGGCACTTAAAAGGTGAGCATCCACAAGTTAAAGCTCTTTACCTTATACTAAGGGCCCTCTGAGCATCTCAAAATGATTTCTCTTTAGCCAAGAATTAACTCTGGGCCCTCTACTTAGCTCATGTTATGTAACTTCAGTCTTTGCCACAGAGATAAAACAAGCAATCTGCAGTCCTCAAGTATACCAGAATACACCACTCCCACTCCCCCTGCCCGAACGCTGAAGGATGGAGCGCAAGTGTCCTGCTCCTAGCCATTAGGGCTGTGCGAGGCTTCGGACAGAGCTTTGGATCTGGAGAAGCTTTGGATGATTCGGGGTCCGAAGCAGCACATCGGGGTCCAAGCACTGCCTTGTTAGGCTTCCCAGTGCGGTTCGGAGCTGCCTCGGAGATCCAGCCATAGGGTATAATGGGGAAACAATAAAATATCTATAACTTCGTTGTTTTTTGTCCAATTTGGATGAAATGTTCAGGGATGGTAGACTCTGCAGAGAGTATGAAGCCTGCCAAGCTTCAAGACAATTGGTGCAGGGGTTTGGGGGGAACAGCAGCCCAAATTCTTGAAAGCAAAACTCATGTCTGCGGACAAGCAAAACTCATGCCATGGGTGCTGTGGGACTGACTGTGCCTGTCTTGGGGCAGGGTGGGGGGGAGACACTACTGCAGGCCTGGCTGCTAAGCTGCTGTATTCCCAGTTACCAATCAATCAATCGTGATTCACTCAGGGACCAGGGACTCAGGGACCAGCGCAATACACAGGACCTAGCTACTACATAATGACTTAACAAGCATCAATTAGCATCTACAAAACCAGGCTAAGGAGAGGAAAGACTCAGTACAGACAATCAACTGCCCCAGGACAGACACAGTCTTGGCACGGGTTTTGCCCATCAGCAGCTAGAGGTGCAGGGCCCAGCACCCCCTGCACTGATCTCCTCCACAGCTGGCAAGCGTCACAGCAGGGGCTACCATCCCTGCAGCTGCACCCCGCTGCGCCTGAAGACGCGCGGTGTCACGCATGGCACCAGTTTTATTTGTCCGCAGCTTGAGGTGCAGTTCCCCCCAAACCCCTGCACCAATCTCCTTGAAACGTGACAGGCTTTGCGAACTCAGTAAGATCTACCACCCCTCCAGTGTTCACCCCCCGTGTTGTAACGTGCAGCCGTGACAGGAGTTTGGCTTTCAAGAATTTGGGGTACAGTTTCCCCTACACCCCTGCACCAATATGCTTGATACTTGGCAGGTTTCATGCTTTCAGCAGAGGTTACCACCTCTGCAAGTTTCATCCAAATAAGACAAGAAACAACAAAGTTATAGATATTTCATTGATTCCCCATTATACCCTATGGCGGGATCTCCAAGGCGGCTCTGAAGCTTTGGCCGGATTGAGGCAGAAACCCGGTCCAGAGCTCCCGATTAGATTGTGCCCATCTGAAGTGGTCGGGTCTTAAGCCGGATCGGATCGCTGCCTACTGGCAAAGGCCTACTAGCCTTGCCCCTGTGGTGCATGCAAAGGAAATTAAGCTCCTCGGACTGTTCTCGTCCAATGTTACCACGGGCCCATTCTGAGCTTGCTCTTACTGCTCCCACCCGGCTGTACAGCGAACTGTGAAAGTATATTCAAACAGTTTGTAAATCCACTTCCACAGACAACCTTCTGGGTTGGATTTTGTAAGCAACCACTACCGAACACTGAGGTTTGTGTTCACTATGGAGGCCAAACCTAGTAAATATGGACAATTGCGTTTGAGGGTCTCTGCAACAGTCCGACTCTTCCCTTGTATGGCCAAAAAACTTAGTTCCTTCTCATTGAATTCACAATCTCCAAGAACCACCCATTGACACCTAGAAATTGAGCTCATTGTTTCATTGAAAAGCAAGTCTAATAATCATCACGAATCAGCAGTTGATCATTCAGGGGAATAATATGTATTCAGGAATTTAATCATAATTTAGAAATTCTTCATTCAGTGGTTTAAACAGTGCTAGATTTTCCTTAATCGAAGTGTCTTGTAGTTATCTGGTATAATGGTGTTGCCCATGCAGTGAAATTTTATTCAAATCTCTTGTAGATTTCACAGAGACCCAAGACCTCTGCTCCTCTTCCTAGTTTGTAGGTACTGTCCAGTCCTTTATAATGTTAAGTTTTGATATTGAGGGTCTAATCCCTCCTCACTAACTGCATAGCTCAGAAAGATGATGTGACTCCTTATAGACTAATATATTCCTTGCAAGACTAAATTCTGACCCCCTAAAAAATTTTAGACTCCTTTCCATTCTCTACCATGCTTTATGGGAAAAAATAACTTCATCCAAAGACTTGAGAATGTTTTCAACTCTCTGAAATGTCCCTGGCGTATCCATGAGTTCAAAAGTCATTCTGTGGAAATGAAATAATCTGTATGATGCCACAATGGAAGATTTTTCTTGATCTTCTAGAGCCACTTTAATCTGATGGTATCCAGATAACCAAATCAAAACTAGTAAAATATTTGCTCCCGACATATTATCCCATGTCTCTGCTACATAAGGAAATGGGCATGAAGTATTTGCAAACTAAGTTTCCTGTGGTAAATGCACATGTTTGAGTCCCTTTTGGGTTCTTCCACAGTTACAATTGGGAATGGCCCAGGTGACAAACTGCATGCTACAAGTTGGCCCCACTGAGGTATTTGGTCTCTTGTTCTGTGCTACCTGATAGGTGAAGGGAATCTGGTGTGGAGCTGGCTCCCAGGAGCACTCTCTTGTTTAAGCATCGCTCCCTAGCTCTTTGTTAGTAGCATACCACGAGAGCAGCGGTTCTAAATGCTTCCTTTGTTTCCCTTCAGAGAAGTCTTCTATAAAGCCAACCGCCTAGCTCTTTTACTGACTGAGCTGCTTCACAGCTTGTGAGCTCTGCTCCTGGGATAGGCTTTGAGACAGCAGCTGTCCTTAGTCTGATTTGGTGCTATTTGCCCCTCCTAGTCAGTCACTGTGTTTGTACTGCTATTTCCCCAAAATTCACCTTTTGGCCCAGTTTGAAGTAGAATTCAACTAGCCAGAAACCCAGTCCAGACTTCTGTCATATCAAATGCTATTACAGGTTGACTAAAAATGGCCTTTTTCATGTAGGGGTATTGCATAATAACCCGGTTTCAAAATTGCCTAAGAAGATGGAACAGTTTTTCTCTGTCATTCAGTAAGCAGGTAGAAACCCCTCTACAGCTCCAAGAGTCACACTTCACTGACGGTTATCCAACAGTGGTATCTGAATATAGTCCAGAACAAATGTGGTCTATTAATACTCTCATCATTCTTGTGATGCCCTCTGATGAAATCCACTCCAAATACAACATCAGTAGAAATACTCGCAAAACCTGCTTAGTATACAGAAGCCTCCCATTCAACAGAAGCTCAGTTTCAGCTCTCTGCAGTGTCAGAAGATGAAGCATCACAAATCTAATTCTGGCAGTATACATTTTCTTTGGAATTAAAGAGTTTTACATGGAGCAGACTCCTTTCAGATCCTGTATCTAACACCATGGTGTCCTTACAGCAGTCAGTGGGTGCATCTATATGTGCAGTTAGTGTGCCTGAATAAACTCCAGCACAGTTCACGCCAGAATTTATTGCTCCTGGGCACAGCATTTACACGTGCGCCTGGAACCACAGCATGTTAAGCCCGGGCAGTGCAGCTCCAGCTGGCAGGAGGCTCCAGGAGGAGGGGTCAGCTGGCAGGAGGGGTCAGCCTGCCAGCTCGGAGCTACTCCACCCTGGCTCAACATACTGTAGAAGGGCTGGCTAGGGCACAAGGATGCTACAGTACAAGACTAGCCAGCAGGCAGCCCCAGTCAATGTCTACATATGCATTGCACTGGTGTAAATAACTCTGCCATCGAATAGTACTTGCGTTGGGCAGTACTATTCTACGGTTGAGTTAATTAATTTACACCAGCCTAATAGCGTCTCATGTGTAGACAGTGGCACTTTACTGCAGAGCTAATTAGGCAACTGCTGTAAGCATCTTGTGCAGATGCACCCCAGTGTCTTCTAGTTAGGCCCATTGCATCAACAACCTCTAATTTCCTTGGATGTATCTTCTATTTCCTTGGGCAATTACATCTTCAGTGGCCTTTGCCTGCACAATGCTTGAAAATATCATTTGGTCTGGGAGCCACTTCAGAAATAGTCTCATTTAATTCTGGGTCCACCTGTGAATACTCCACACCTGGGCCTCTTCTAGGTTTTAGTCGTTTATCTAGCAATCATCTCTTGTCATGCTGCCTGTGTTATGAAGGAGTCACCCAGAGCTGCTGCTTTTAAGGAAACCCCAGTTTCAGCTTCCACATTCATAATTCTGCAGGTCTCTGGTTTATCCACTAACTTATGTTCTTTCACCAGCAGGTTATCACCCTCTCCTGTTAAGCTGCTTATAAGTGTTTTTTCGCATTAAGTCTCTCCCAGTTGGAAGGTCTTGCTTTCCCACCCAGGGTCAGGATGGCATTTTTTTCTTCCTGGAAAAAAAATTCCTTCCCTCCTTTCTGGATTGGCACAAACTGCGAGGGGGGGTTGCCTTCCTGTCTGGTGTGGGGACTAGTCCTTTATCTTAAGGACTTTTCGACTAACTACTAACTGCTTTCCCATCATTGCATCAGAAGGGCATTGGCAGCAGCCTCTTCCCTCCTGGTTTTAGCTGCGGCGTGTTATAGGACAGAGTCCGGCAACCTTTACAAGCTGTGAGAAGGAACAACCCAGCCTGCAGTCTGCTGTGGTGAGCCAGCAGTGGAGAGGCTGCCTGCACCCATGCCAGGGCCAGACACTGCTACCACTTCTCCAAGGGTGCAAGTGCAGCTTCTTGCAGATGGGGACCTGAGCTGGGCCTGGGCAGCTGGAAGCTGCATCCACACTACTGTGGCTTCTCCCTGCCCTAATGCTGGAAGCCACACACATGCTCCAGCTGGGAGGGGTGGGTGCAGGGAGAAGCAGGCACAGCTTCCAGTTGTCCAGTCTGAATGCAGCTCCTTGCTACTTAGCCCAAGCCCAGGCATGGGCAGAGGCAAAGACCTCTGGCTCTGAGGACCAGATCTAGTGGCTTCATGCTCCATATCCTGTCCCTGTTGGATGCTCTTGGTATCTTGCTGTTTCATATACTGTGCTTTGTAGTTGTGTGCGAAGGTTTAAGGTGGCAATTTTGGGGATTCCTTAGGCTAACAGATATCTGTGAATGCAGGGGATTGTACTCAATGATCAAGGAGGCCTCTTTCTGTCCTATGTTCTTATGATTTGTCATGGGGTATTTGTCTGCCTTCCTTGTTCCAGATTGAGTGCAGCACCTTTGCTGCAGTTCAACCATCTCTTATATAGTGTCCCTCTAAAGCATTCTCCTCAAGGCACAAATTACCAACCCTCTTTCCAAAGATCAATCCCTCCCACCACTGCAGGTGTGTTGCATGGCTTTCTGTAACACTAGTCCTTTGCACTAGAAAACTGCTGGTAGAAGACTTTTGCACCACCATCCAAAACTACTGATAGTTACTGTACTGCTTTCTCATCAGCCCACACATCCGCAGGGCGTAGTAGCTCAAAGTCTGTGAAGAGTTCTCAGATTCCTGTGTCAGTAAAGTTATCTTGAAGCTGTCTTGAAGCTACTGATATTAGTAGTAATATTTCTTTATAGAAAAAAATGATTTATTTGAACACCTCTAACTCCAAATGCACAAAAGCAGAATGTAAATTATTACTATCCCCTGGAATCAAAGATAACAACCTAATATAAAACAAGACAACAGCTTAACACTATTGTAGAGATGCTGTTTGCAGTGTTCATACTGAGCTTATCTACAAAAGACACTAAATGCACAGTAGCCTAAATCTACTGCACATTAGTGTACAGGGCATAAACCATGCTAATAGGCTATTGCACAGTTAGTGTCACTAAAAAGCCATGTGCTGGCGCTATTGCACAGTAGTGCCAGTTACTGCACATTGATTTAATACTTGGTTATACAAGTACTAAACTAAATGTGCTTTAACTATGGGCACATTAATGAACATGGAGATTCACCCACTGTATAATATATAGAAAACCCTTCTGTCACATCCATTCCTTATTGCTCTTGATTAGGAAGACAATTCTTTCCTTGCCAACCTTTGTGTAGGCCCCACCTGTAGATTGCCTTCACACAGGAGGTGAAAATGTAACCGTAAATTACTTAAGGTCACAGAAGAAACTAGTATTAAAAATCAAGATTAGGAGTCAGAGCAGTAAGAACCTGTCTTCATCAAGTCATATTAAAGAAGACAATACAGAACTCAACCCTATCTTACAGCTACTACTATGTCCCCGATTTAGGATCATTCAGTGGTAGCGGATATAAAAATCCATTGCTCAGTGATAATCCAGACTTTGAAGAAAGAACTTTTGAACAAGGTTAAATGGGAGAAAGTTAAACAGCAGGAAGCATAATTCTGCTACTGCTGCCTTCCAATTCAAGTGCAACAGCATGATTAAGGGAATGAAGTCTTTTGCCTTGTACAGTTGCAAAAAATTCCAACAGCAGTAATTAATCTTCAAATAAATGGAAGAAAGGATGAGATAAAAGGTCAGCAGTGGACAGAGGAGGCACGGGATATTTCCAGGGAGTAATTTTTGCAGAAGTGTAAGATTTAGGAAGCAGAAGGTCAGTGTGTCAGTTTGGTAAATCTGTCAAGTCAGCATTGATTTTGTTCAGTTTGTTCATTTTTCTGAGATAGATAGGATCACATAATCGCCAAGGGTGAAAAATAAAATAAAACTAAAACTCTTGTAACTGTCCCCAGAGAACCATCAACAGGAAAAAAAATTCTGACTGCACGGTGGCTGAGGAAATGCCACAGTCAAGTGCCTTGCCCTTCCATAGTCCCTTTCACCCATTAAGTGCTTCATAAACATTAACAAATGAATAAATGCTGGAATTGTTGCCAAAGGCAAAAATGAATTAGAAGGTTGGTTTTGCCATCACTCCTGAGCTGAACTGAGATTTGTCAGTATCTCTGTCAACCTCAGGCGAGTTATTCTGGACTATATTCTGCAATGGTGTAAATTCAACAGTGAATTTGTTTTGCCAGAAGAAAGTCCTGCCCAAAGGCTTATTGTTCTTGCGGGGAGAGGAGGGGTGCATGCACTCACGCATGTGCATGTGCAGAGTTCAGTTAAACACAGTGGGCCAAATTATAAGAACAGAAATCGCATGGATGAATCATATGGATTAAGTTAATCCAATAAAGAATCTTTGGTGCCCTTATGCAATGTGTATTGCATGGCCTCTGGTGTTTATATACCACAGAGATGGGTACAGTATGTAACAGAGATAGATAAGATTAAATACATTTAAGATGAAGTAAGATTAGAAACAGTTTTACATTGAGCTAAACAGGAAATTGCAAAATTCAGCTTTGAAAAATTGCCCAAGTCCAAAGATCAAACACTTTTGCTTCCAGTTTCAACAAAGTATTTGTATCCCTGTAAACTGTTTCACAAGAATTCTAGCTAGATTTGTTTTGACACCAATCCCAAAAGAGTTTCTTCTGATTTAGGGTTGTGCAATGAAATTTTGGACCTCTTAGACAGAATAGAAACCCAAACCTCTTTTCTATTGAAACTGAAACTATAGGGAAGCGTGTATATAAAATAATTTTCATATATTTTCACAAAGTAGCTCTGTAATTCCTAATAATAGGTTTCTGTAGCAATTGGTGTGAAGTACTTTCTTCATTTATGTTGGGTCAAACTCAAACCTATGCAACTTCTTGAACTCATTTACTTTTTGCTTCTCTTCCTTGCTCCATTATTCTTCCTAATATTCTTGTCTTACTCCTCCTATTTCCTTCCTGTTTGTGCTCTTGGCTTCCTGCCTTCTTTCATCCTTCTATGCTTGGAACAATCTCAATATACTTGTTCTACCAGGCGTACTCTCTCCCCCTGCCCATTCTCTCAGTTTCTTTAAAATAAACCCATTTCTCTTTTCATCAGTAATCCCTACATTTTGTCCGTCATACACTCTTGTATCTTATGCAAACCAAAATCTCTTTAAGGCAAGAGAATGCACATCTTTCTAACAATATATAAAACTATGGCATCTTAGGAGAAGATTGGCAATACTAATTAATTAATAATATGCCAGGAATGAATCTAGCCTATTATCTCTACACAGGAAGACATTCCAGCTCTGTAAAGTCTCTCTAGTCCAGTTGGTTCAGTTACAAGTAAACAGAACAAACAGCCAAGTCTAAAGGGCTTGTTATAGTCGTGTTTTTTCAGAGATGTTAGAATTAATGCTAGTTGCCAAGTAGTTTTGCAAATGACATTGCTTAGTTCAATTCTTTAAATGTTCCTTCATTTCTGAGCAATTCAAAAGCCTGAGATAAGGCCTGCATTTGCAATAGAAGCCCTGACATTATTAAGGTTTTGAGCTTGAATTTTGTAACCACTGAAAAATCCTTCATACCAGATCAAAAAAAGGACAGGTTTGGTTTTTTCTTACCTGCTGGCCTAATATACATCATGCAGGTTGAAGACCTGGAGTTCTTACTTGCATTTCCAGGGCCATAGTCTAGTGGGCACCAGAGAACAGCTTGCTTGCAAGTGTCTCCTGCTCTTCTGATACCCCTATCTTGTGTTGTTCAAGCTTGCGGCAGCCTGTGATTGGTCTAATCCCATTTCTAATAATATTCTGTGTATTTGCAGCATGGTGAAGAATAGAAGTTGCCACTTGCAAAAGGTTTGTTCAAGGCCTTATGTGAGGTGCAGTTAGACATTTGCATCCAAATCAGAAACTTTCAGGAACGTCTAGATCCATCATACTTAGCTAAATCCTCATTTATTTCTATCTTGAGATACCTAGAGAATCAGAAGTGAAATGATAGTTTATTTTATTTGTTTTACTGGGTTAACGATAGCACCAGTGACACACTCCGCTCTGTACGCTGCAGACCCTGGGCCAAATTCTCACAGGGTACACAAAGTGGTTTCCACCCATTTACATTCACTTTCCCTGGGGTTAAGGGAGCCCAACGGGCTTGTCTGTATTAGGGACACTTGCCCTAAAGTAGCCACAGGAGAACAAACTTCCAGGATAGTCACAATGCAGTACTGTAATATGGGGCTTGCAACTAGGGTTCCCAACTCTGACTGAAACTATTCTGAGAGATTTTTTCCCCCAACATGACGTGATGTGATTAATTGTACTGTTCAACCCACTCACAATACCAGTCTCCTGGATTGCTTTCAGTAGTCACCGGGAGATTCACGCTGATTCTGGTAGACTCCCAGCCAGTCCAGGAAGGCTGGCAACCCTACTTGCAACATACAGTATTTCAAAGTGAAGGACAATTAAATTTATTCAAGTACATTTACACTGCAGGTTTGTGCTGAGATTTTTATACTGTTACAAACTTTTATAATATGTCCTCTGCTGGTATCATTTACATGTATATCTTATACATTCTCCTGCCAGGATGGCATAGCAAACCTAAAGTCTTAGCTTCAAGGCAGGGGGACAGGGTAAGGGAGCAGCCTGAGTATGTACCTTTGTGCACAGTCAGTGCCCAGGGGAGGTAGTGGCCTGGTCCATGGTCGAGAGACTGAGGCTAGGGATACTAGCAATGTTCACTTGCTGATAAACCTGGTTGATAGTTAACAGCGTTTATACATTTCTTTATAAATCCTTGCTTCCTCAAGTGCTATCAGGCCTTTGTACCCTCTGGCAGTGTGGAAGTCTGAAATTAACGGTCAAAGTGTAGGGGTCCCTACCACAGTTAGGTGGGTGGATTTATGACAAAGGCAAAAAGGGGCAAATTTAGCAAAAAGGTCCATGCCACATTTAGAGGAGAAGGAAAAATGAACCGCTGTGGATAAAAAGCAGAGTGCAAACAAGCTTGCTTATATAGTGAGGCAGCATGGTGAAAGGTCTATAGTCACCGGGATGGTCGTTCTAGTTCTGGGTGTAGTACTAACCCGGACTGCAATCTCTGACACCTCCCCAGGTTTTGTGTCCTGGGTCTATCTCTTTAGATTGTAAGATTGTAATGACAGGGGCTGCTTCATACTCTTACGTTTTCATAATGGAGTCCTAGTCAGAGCTGAGGTACCATTTTATATCTCTTCAAGATCAGAGGCCCATGTAAACCTAATGGGCTGTTGTTGGTAAGGTACACCACTTAGTCAACAGTACACCAGGGAGTGATATGGCCAGCATCACATCCAGCCACCTTTGATTCCCTAGCCTGAATAATCAGGCACCTATTTATTAGTGGGGCAATTGGGAATAATCTTTGGGTAAACTGTAATATCAATAATACTACTTGACTGTCACAACCCAGCAGTATGGATGTCCTCAAAGGAGCAAGGGCCATGCCCACGCCTCCCCTGAAGCTGAGCTGGGTTGGCATCTAGGGACCAAACCCTGAACCCATTCCAAAATCTAGAACTGCCCTTTCTCAGTGCTCGCACTGGTACTGTGCTAAACCAGGTTCCCTCTATTTCAGTCTGTAACCAAAAAGATCAAGTATCATCCCAGATGTAAATATAAAACTCTATGGACCTTATACTCCACTCCTTTAAATGTAAGAAGTGTCCTTTAAGCAAGATCCCCAAATCACTTCTGTGCTCCAAAAGTTTGTGTGGCGGTGGGGTGGAGAGAAAAAGCTGTCAAAGGCATAATAAGAGAGGGAATGACCTCTAGTCTTATTAAAATGCACTGACCTAATTTAACTGATGGATCTCTGGATTTACATGGCTGCCCACAGAATAGACTGGCACTGACCAGATTAACTACAATTATTTGGGATTTACAGAGACTGTTTGCAGAATAAACTGGCACTGAGCAGATTAACTAACTAAAATAATTTGGGATTCAGGCAGACTTCCCTTGGCAAACAGACTGACACAAACAAAATTAAGGGAGGGCTGAGGGAAATACATTTGTTCTGCTTATTCATCTCAGTTAAAATTTCTATATTCCGTTTTCCCTCAGGCACAAGAGTTATCTATTACTTTGGCCCTGAGCAAATAAAATATACTAAGTATGTGGATGAAGCCAACAGTCCTTACAGTTTTCGCGGTGATAAAATACAATAAGAGAACAATTACAGATTAGTAGTTGACTTCAACATGCTTTCAATCTTTTGATGTTATTTGTTGTTGTTGTTGCCCCTGGAAACATTAAGCAAGCCCCGCGTTTTTGCCTGCAATCACAAAATGATGCTACTTTTGCTTGAAGAACACATTATTATTATTATACTGATTTATGACCTGTGACCAATTAGGAACCTGTTGCTAAGGCCTGGGGTTGAGATCAAAAGAGCCACGTGGAAAAACCAAAGGCAAGAGTGGCTGGTGCCGCTTCAGTATCACTGCCTCGTAGTGTTGTAATCACAGCTACTGTCATTATGTAACTCTCAATAATACTTGGAAATTTGATAGCACCATCCAGCTTGGTATCTCAGAGGGCTTTACAAATATTAATGAACAGTGCTCTTGTGACAGCATCGCTGAACATGGACTACTGTTCAGAAAGGAAGGCGAGGCTTCCAGAGGCAGAACAAGAGTGAGCAAGCTTTTTAGGTTATGGGCTGGATTGGCCCAGTTCATGTTAGAGGCTGTGAGTGGGCAGGTGCTAGGACCCAGCTGCCACTGCTGCTTTTCTCCGCAGTGGCACACCGACACTTCTCCTTGCTGCTGCATGGAAAAGCAACTGCTCCTGGAGTCCCATGTCCATGGACCGGAGCAACTAGGCCAGAGTCAGCCCACTGTAGCCTAATGCTTACAACACTCATATGGAGAGGGAGAGCCCTGGGTTCTGGCTGAAGCTCCTGCTCTTCTTTTTGTTTTTAAGCCAATGACTGTAATGAAAAATGCATCAACGGTCCAGTGAACAGAGACTGGAAATCAGGACTTACTGTTCCCAACCACTAGGCCAGAAAGCTTAGTTTATTCTCCCTCTGGCCCATGAATCTCACAATCTTTGCTCCTCAGCATCAATGGGAGGGTTGAAGAGTGAATCTCCTTGGGTGGAAGAGATCCTAGAGCCCAGCTCTCCCGCCTCCTGGGTAAATGATCTAAGCACTAGGTTACAATACAGAAGGTGGGCTCCTACTCCTGCTGTTTGAATAAAAACAGTTGTAGCTGCTGGGTTTGGTGCTGAACTCAGTGCTATCGGTGGGCATTTGGTGTGCTAAGAGCACCTCTGCAGGACTCTGCCTGAGACGACTTAGGTACTGCAACACGGGATCTGGATCCAAATGGATCCAAAGAGTCACCTGCCTGCTTAGAAAGGGCAAATTTCAGCATGTGCCATGTGCAGAACGGCAAGTGTAGAAGCATCTTGTAGGTCAAAAAGGGAGATGCCTACTGAGGCACCTCCAGGGGTAGCTGGCTGTTGGGTGGAGGTTTTCGGACTTAGCAGGGGACATCTCCTGGAGTTGTTTTAGGTACTTCTGTGCTTTTTCAGATCTAGCCTTTAATCTGCCTTTTACCTCAGCCTCTCATTTACAATATTAGTAACACCTCCTCTTTCCTAACCCCCGTGAATCTTCCTAGTTTAGCTAGTAACCCCTTCAGTGCAGAGGTTGGTAGTATGGAGACAAAGTAAAGAAAGAGTAAAAGCCTGAATATGTGCCTTAGTTCTGACTGCCTACACCTTTAGGCCAGAGCCAAAGCAGACATCACACAAGAATTGTTTTGTGAGCATTTTGCATGGACTAGAAATAATATGGGCTAGAAAGTCATGTTGAATTATACTGGCTGATTATCTATCCCCAGGAGACCAGCCTTTCCTGAAGTATTCTGGTTCCATGGAAAAGAACTAAAAAATACAGATAGGAAAAAGTGAAGCATGAAAGGAACTACCATTTGCAAGCTGCAAATAAAGGATTGGTCTAGGTTCAGCAAAGGTTTGAAGTGGGATTTTGGTCTGTTTGTGTGTTTTATCCTCCTTTACCTCTCTAAATTTCCATACTGTGTCCTACTTTCCATATCCATAGTGCCTACTTTATGTAATTTAGTTGACTCATCTTTGCCAACAGGTAGTTTCTAAAATGTTCTTTCTCTGTTTCCTTTTTTTCTTTTTATTTTCTTATTGAATCTTTATTTGGGGAAATACAGAGTATAGGGGCATTTAAATGACCTTCTCTGCTATCCAGAACATATAATATTTATCTACTGGTCATGTTTGGATTAAAATTAGATGGGGCAGAGGTGGGGAGGGCAGTCAGTGTCCTAAAGTACATTTGCGATAATGTTAAACCTATACAGAGGCAAAATCTGCAGTCCACACTCTAGCAAAGCTCCCGGCATCCAAATGGTATATTAACAGAAGTGTCTTAAAAAAGATGGTATAGATCTATACCACCCACAGTAAGACAGGGAGACCACAAGAAACACTGGAATAGCTATAGATCACTGCCACGGAGTATATTGAGAGATAATGTGGAAGTAGAGAATAACAGATGTGCGTCAGAAAGTGAACCTCCTTAGATACTCTTCACATATTGCTGTTACACTGAAGACATCTATTTAATGTTGCATATATTGTTGACATACCACACTGCCATCTAGTGTATGAAGAAAATGAAGCTATTGCTGTTCGATTTACATGGACAATAACTGTGAAAAGAGTGTCTTTCCAAAAGCGACTTTTCTATCCTTTGCAAAATATTAAGCAGTTTGGACAAATGGATTCTTTTGGCCAGATGTTCAAACAAGTTAGGCTCAAGCTGAAAACCTAATTTATACATGCAGCTATTGTGATTTTGATAATAACGTACATGTGAAGGTTCATTTATAGACATTCACAAATCTTCTTGCTCCTTGTGTGTATGCATATGTATGTATAGGGACACAGGAATATGTGTGGTTGCACCCTAATCATACCATATTCCTTTCAATATGACACATATTTTAAAAAAATATATTTCTTCGAAGGATGAGCAGTCTTAAATACTAATGAAAAAAGTACAGAGCTCTCATAGGTACTATAATTTATCTTTTATTCTTTTCTTGGAGTGAGAATCAGAAGATTTGGGTATGTCTTAAATTGAAGGGCATTTTACATTTGAAGGAATATAGCATGTGTCTATGCACATGTATGATTTCTTTGGCTCCTGATCTGCCATTTTACTAATTTTAGTTGTTTTCTAATATTTAACAGCATATGTTGTGCTTAACTACCATTTAAATTAAATGGGCCTCTTTGTTTTGGTTTGTTACGAAAACAAGGGTCAGAAGCCTTACTAACTTTACCTCTTCCTTGCCATCTAAGCGCCCGTTCTTTTCTTACGCTATAAATATGAAGTATAAACTAAAAGCAATACAAAAGCAGATGAATGATGCCATTCTACCACACAAGGATAAAATAGGTTACCCTTTATTTTTACAAATGGGGGAGAAACCGTGAGTTTGACAGAAGATAGAGCCAGCACTGAGTACAATAGAGTTTGGGATATGCATCTCTCTCTCTGAACTCACTGGAGATGTGCATCTCAGATCTTACCAACACTCTGAGCATTTTCCCTTAACATGTGGACTGTGATAGCAAAACAGTCTTGATAAGGCATGTCATGGGTGAAGCTACAGTATGGTAATCAGCACAAAGACCTTGGAGGGTGAGTAATTTAGTAACCTCTTTCTGAGTAGGAGAGTCTATTTTAAAGTTCTAAATGGCACCATAAATGTAGTCAGGCATATATTTCCATACTGATACTGGATAATAAACACAGTAGGAGCCTAAAGTACCTTGAGGGACATCCTGCTGTGCTTATTATCCTGTACTTCTCCACTAATTACTACAGCCTAAACTTTAATACTCATGTATTTGTTTACCTACTACTTTATCAGCTGCCTTATCTCTGTTTTGTAGCTTTTCGATGCCTGCACTTATGTTGCCATGTTTGCCTTTCAGAAAGGTCTGCAATACGTTGGCTATGTATGTTTCTACTCACTTATTGTATCATGTGGCTTGCTGTGTATTCAGAGATACTGGCACACTGCCCGCATTCAACCTTGGTTGAGTTTGTGAGTGCAGTGCATTTGCTGTTCAGCCCCTTTTGTCCTGTATGTAGGCAAGGTTAGTGTCAATAAGGAAAAGAAGAGATGAAGGCAGTAAAGAGAACTGCATGTTGTTATTGGCTAGGAGTTTCAAAGGAACTTAATGGATTTTGGCACTCAGTTCCTCAGCCATTAATTCTGATCCTGCTGCCAATGTATTTAGTAGATGTTTATTAGTGATAACTGAACTACTTAAAAAATGGCACAAATCTTTCACCAAACTGTACAAAACCTTTTTTTAGGTTCAGACAAGTGCTTCCATTTGCTCCATTTCTCTGCCTACCAAAACCTCCGTCCCCTGTAACTCCTCTGACGTCCATTATTGATTATTTACGTTAGTACAGTGCCTAAAAGCTTAAGTCTCAGCCCAGGACCCCATTTTGCTAGGTATTATCCAGAAACAAAACAAGACAGTTCTTATCTCAAAGAACTTGTGCTTCAAATATAAGCAAAGAAACAACAGGTCAGTATAGATAAATGGGGGAGTATAATGAGGCAATTCTGGTCTGCATGATAGTTGTCTAGAGACCCCAGCAGCTTAACTGTTGTCATGTGTTTATAGACATCATGGCAACATAGAGTTCTGGGGAGGGATCTGAAGGAAAACAGAGTAAAATCAGGTAAATTGGATAAAAACCTTGTTTAAACATTGAACCAGTGTGAAGTGGAGGAGTATCACGGGCTGATCCATAGACTTAATAGATTTTTAGGGTTGGAAGGGACCTCAGTAGATGATCGAGTTTGACCTCCTTGCCCTTGGCAGGAAAGAGTGCTGGGATCACATGACCCCAGCCAGGTGCTTGTCCAGTCTCCTCTTAAAGACCCCCAGGGTAGGGGAGAGCACCACCTCCCTTGGGAGCCCATTCCCTTACCGGGAATAAGTACTTCCTGGTGTCTAACCTAAATCTGCTCTCTGTCAGATTGTGGCCGTTGTTTCTAGTTACCCCAAAGTAAAGAGAATATCTCTTGTTCCTTGCTGTCCCCTCTTCTGCACCCTCCCTCCCCCCCCCCCAATTAATTTATCGGCAGCCACAAGATCACCTTTTGGCCTTCTCTTATGGAGGCTGAAGAGATCCAGGTCCCTCAGTCTCTCCTCTCAGGGCCTTACCTGCAGGCCCCTAACCTAGCCCTCCTCTGGACCCTCGCAAGGCTATCTATAGTTTCATAGTTTCTAGGGTCAGAAGGGACCTGAGCAGATCATCTAGTCTGACCCCCTGCATGGCAGGAAAGAGCACCGGGGTCAAACGACCGCAGCAAGCTGTACATCTAGTCTCCTCTTAAAACCCCCCAGGGCAGGAGCCAGCACCACTTCTCTTGGAAGTTGGTTCCAGATCCTAGCCGCCCTGATTGTGAAGTCGTGCCTCCTGATATCTAGCTTAAATCTACCCTCTGCCAGCTTGTGGCCATTATTCCTGGTCACTCCTGGCGGTGCTCGGGGGAACAGGGACTCCCCCAGTGCCTGCTGATCCCCCCTGACTAGCTTAGATCCACATCCTTCTTGAAGTGCAGCGCCCAACGCTCGACACAGTACTCCAGCTGTGGTCTTACCAAAGCTGCATAGAGGGGAAGTAACAGGTAACAAGGTACTTCTTGATACTCAGCAGGAGATGATAGGAAGAGAGGGGGACCATGTAGGCCTGTGAAATTGAAGTCAGGTAACTTATGAGCCAAGAAGGGATGCACAGAGAAGGGTGACATGGCCCAAGCGGTGGGCTAGTAGTGTGCAGCAGCTCTCTGAACAGACACAAAGAAGGCAAAATTATGTGTGTTCAAGTTACAGAAAACAATCTTGCAGTAACTGAATTGTGAAATAATGAAAGCCCGAATGGAACATTGCTAATTCCTTCCTTCTGGACCTAAGAGATCCTCAAATATTAACTCCTTCTCATCTCAGAGCAGTCCCAGACATATAATTCTTGTTCTACAGGCCTCTAGTGATAGCCTGGTGCCAAACAGGCCTGTAATTTCGTGATGGGCTCAGCCAGCTATTCTTAGATTTGGTGTACTCAGCCACTTCCCAATAGCATAGATATTATAATCCCTGCATACTATACTATATTATAATCCCTGTATATTATATTATAGCATAGATATTATAGCATAGCTATTATAATCCTTGTATACTATACTATATTATAATCCCTGTATACTATACTAGGACAAACCTAATTAATGAAGCCCTGTGGCTTTGTTGCCATTTCCTCAACCCTTTCTGTGTTGTAGCAGGGTAAAACTGGCACTCAAGAGCACTCCAGCCATGTACTTTACCCTCCCTAGCTTACCTCCAAATAAACTCCAGTGCTCTTGGGGTAGCCATATGATTCAAAAAGGGCCCCTAGGGTGAAGATATTCCTCGAGAACTATTTCTGGTTTCTTTATGCACTGTAACATTATAGGGCTGAGGACCAATGGACTATCAGCCCCCTGGGTTCTGTCCAGAGAAAACGTACTATCTAAAGATGAGGATTTCACCTGCCTTACTCCCCAAATAACCCTTCTAAATTTAATAGGACTATTTGTAAAATAAGCTGGCCACAATGGCCATGGGTAGCAGAACCTGGTGCCGCAATAAAGAGTCACAGTAGATAAAGGTGGAAGTGTGAGAGGGAAGGGTGATGATTTATGAGTTGAAACACCAGTTAGTACTAGTGACCATGGTTAATTTTATGTGTATTTGGGCCACAATCAAGATGTTCTTCATTGCTGTAGCTTTTTTAGATGTCTTATGAACATGAGCCAATCTGTGGGAAGAATTAGTTTGTTTTGTTCAGCCAAATGTTTTGAGACAAATATATATGGCCTGCGTGATGGTCCTGAGTTCTTATATTTTAGGACAGTGTCAAATATGTGCATCCTGATGGCACTCAAATAGTAACAAAAGCATAACTAAGCACAGAGAGGTTGAATTAGCTCTGTTAGGTGCCCTGCAGCGGCGCATCATTGCCAAGTGAAGGACAAGAAGTAAGTACCAACTGAAAGTACCCGTGTTCCTTACCTAGGGAGAATTCTTATCTTCAGAAGCACCACATGTCCTCAAGTCACCGCCAGCAATGATAATGGTCCACATTAGGTTAAATTTCCCAGTGGTACAAGCAGATTCAGCTCCATTGATGTCAGTGATGTCACATCCACTTCTTTTGCTTTTTTGGCCAGCTCTGGTGGAAGTAGCTGTAAATCATCACAAAAGCGTGGAAAATAGTCCCTGAAATTATGATATTTAGCCTTTAGCTAATGACACTATGGAAAGAAGCAGCTTTCCTTTCAGATAACCTGTTTAGCCGCTGTTGATCTGGAGGATCATATCCATTTGTTCTATTAATAATTAGGCGGTTTGTCCAGCTGGTGAGAAAGTCCATGGGCTCCTCAGTCTTTGGGAAGACAGGGTGAAATAACCATTGCTGGAAGGAGAGCAAAGGTTGTGCCACCCATTACTCTGCCAGCTGTAATAATTGTTTTAGGGATTGGGCCTAAAAACTGCATTCTATCATCTTGTCCTTTCTTTAAGGAACAGCTGTGAGCATTGGCCTACATCCAAATAGCTGTACCTGGAGAGTGTAGTGTAGCTGGAGTGTTTTGGGGAGCGAGAAAGCTGGGGTGATTCCATAGGAATGGGAGATATTGGAGCCAGTCAGCTCCTGGTTTTATTAAGAGATCTCAGGTCAGTTGTCACCCCTGCTGGGCCGCATCAGGTCCGGATATTTGCTTTGAAATGTAAAACCAATTCTTGTGACAGGACAGCGTTGCATTACACTAATCAAAGCATCATAGCCCCAGAAATTTCTGTCCGCCAGGACTAGCTTTCTTCCACTACTGGCAGAGATCTCTTCAGATGTTAGAAGAAACATCAATTTCTGATGTACACAAATGCCTTTTACATACATGCTGCCTCATTTGCAAGGGAAGCAGCATGCTAAACCCCCCGTTCTGGTACACTGTTAAACAGTTGCTGCGTTTCACCCCAGAGGTTGGCTGCATTTCAACAGTGGATGAAAACAATTCCGGCATGTCATTTCTAAAGAGCTTAGGGACCATTTGGGACACAAGGTGCTACATAAATATATGCTGATATCAGTCGCAACAATAGAAAACTAGTGTAACTTTATCAAAATATGGAATAACACTATGCTGAGGGCCTCCTCCTTGGTGGCTTTCAATTGGTACTTACTTCTTGTTGTCCTTCACTTGGCAAACGATGCACCGCTGCATGGCACCTAACAGAGCTAATTTAACTGACAAAATTCAAAGCATTCAAGTCCAATAAATTGGATTATCACCCTTTTGTTGGATTAAGATGAATGACTTTCCAAATTCTTGGCCTGTTTACTTTGGCTGTGCTTGAATCCTGTGAACTCCATTTCTGATAACCGTGTTAAAAAGAAGACTATGTGGGAAAAGATTGAAATAGAAATACATAATCAACAAATTACTTTCTGGTTCATTTTGTTTTGTCTCCGAACTCAGAATCTTTCCATAATTACCTTAATTACTCTTGACCTGAGAACCACATTCAAAAGGCAATTTAAAAAGAGATTAATAGAAGGATTTATGAGGAAGAGAAAGTATTACAAATAATTTTCATGTCTGTCCTGCATACATTCAATAAAGTTTTCCATGAGGTAGACAGGATTACAGAAGGGCTGTAACTGGCATTGGCTAAATCATAATGCATACTTGCTGAATTGTCTTACTTAGTAGAGAAGGATTCTGGGCTTGTCATTGGCAATTTCATCTGTACTTTCAAAACAAATCCTCCGTATTTGAAATCTGTTCATTGCGCTTTTAGCTTGGAGTGCTGTAAATATACTTTCAAATGCCAAACTTAAACCACTGAAAAGTGTTACAAAGCCAGAAAAACACAATTTTAAATCCGCAAACCACATGGTCAGAAAACTATATCCTCCAGTCTTAATTTATAATAATGGATTATAAAACAGAGATGGAAGTGGGCCAGAGGCAGACAAATCTGAGTCCTTGGAGTTAGAAATGTCCCAATTCTTCTACTGATGGTGGGTAGATTAGGGGCCTGATCCAAAGCTGATTTAAGTCAATAGGAGTTTACTTTAATGTTTGTTGGATTAAGCACTGCATAAAAGAGGCCCCAATACCAAAAGTATCCACGTTATGGATGCAAATCCTTTGTTTTTTTGCCTTAGGCATGTAAGTAGTGCTATTCATCTCATGCAGATGAATACTTTAATAGTGCCGTGGTGCATGTTACACTTAGCAGCTGTTAAATGAACTTAAAACATGAATGCCCACTTATTCAGGCAGTAAAATGTGCTAAGTTTGCTTGTATTGTAGAAAAGTTATGCCTTAGTAATATGTGCTCAACTATCATCAGACAGTTCCATAAGCAATTTCTGGCCTTCACTGAGCTGTGATATCAGATAGGGATCTCTCTCCTATACCAAGCTTTTGGAGGGGATGAGGAAAGCCACACATCAGGAGGAAGGATCCTGGCTCTTTCACTTGCCCGGTTGCTCCAGGATCAAGTTGAAAGCTGGGTGTCCACAGCCTAGAATGTCACTAATTGTTGGTCCCAGCCCTGGGATCGCACTGGAGCCAGTTCAAGACTCTGGTGCAGTGCCAGGGCTGGAAATGAAAACCAGCGAGCTGTGCATGTTAGAGATTATAGTAAACATTGTCATGCAACTACTCCAAACATGTTTAATACTTCATGGATTTAACACATACCAAGTGTCCTAGTGACAGGATCCTAATTTGGAACTGTTTAAGTCATTGGACTGGACCAAACGCTGATCTCCTTAGCTCCACCAGAAAATTCCCTAAAACTGATACATTGCAATCTATTATTACCTTTTGCTTACAGTTCCTTCTGACACTTTCCAGGGCATGTTCCAATGCTCATGTCCAATTTAACTGACTTTTTCCAAATGTGATATCATCTGCTTCTGTCTCAGATGTGTTACCAAATTCTGAACATATTGCATTTATTATGGTCTTTATGTTCACAATAGATAAAACTGCAACTGGTAATCATGACTAAATTTTTGTATGGCCAGAACCAGTCAGTCACATGCAGGAAAGTATGCGGGTGCTGATGGATATCTTACTGTCTTGCCCTGCCTCCCTACATCACCAATCATCAGGGGGCGGGGAGGTAAAAGAATTCTAGTATGGGGGGCACAAGTAGTTGCTATCAGTATAAACTGAATAAAGAGAGAACAAGGGACAGAACAATTGGAGTGACTTGATTGGGACCCCAGGATAGCCTTGTTTTCTGGTTGTACATTTGATGAAATCAGAGAAAGAGACCAAGTTTGTCATTTCTTTTATAAAAACTCATGGCAGCATTTCCAAAGCTCAGGATTTATAATTGCCACCTTAGGCACCTAAATCAAAATTTGGTAAATCGCTTGGCAGTCCATGAATGTTGTGCATCCTAAACAGCTTTGCACTCACTTGTCTGGAGATTCCTGTGCTAGTTTTACATGAGCTAGTAGAGTAAATTTGCCTGGATGGAACTCATTGCTTTTGTGACTAGTCTGCTTCCAATACACAAGTTATATCTTAAAACTATCTTGGGTATAATTATACTGCACTGCAACCCACAGTGTAGCCATACCTTAAGACTATTTTCATTAGGTAGGTTAAAAATGGCAAAAAGATGCCATCTACCCCCACCACTTGGGCTACGAACTGTATCAGGGAAAGAATGGAGTGTGAAGGGGAAGCAAAACACTGCCCAAGGTATTAAATTAATTTGGCCAGGATGAGGGGATGTGAAAGAACTCTTATCATTACTGCTGTTGTTATCCTTGATTTGGACAGTACTGGGCACATTTACATGAGACACTCTATTTGAGATCAGAGCTAATTACTGCACAGTAAGCATCACTGTCTAAATGTGCAGATGCTTACTGCGCAGCAATTAGCTCTAATTGCAAGTAAATTTGCTACCTGCAAATGCAAGTAACAAATTTTCTCAGGTTACATACTGCACAATAGAGCACATGTAGGTGCTCCTGGCTGGGAGCAAATATGCTTCTGGTCAGCGGGGCAGCAGGGAGCAGGAGATTATTTGAGAGCAAACTCTCCTGGGCATGTGTCTACGTGTGCAGCAACATGGGAGCAGATTTGCTGCTCCTAGCAGCAGAGTGCTCCCACTCCCTGCAGCCCTGAAACAGCCCCTTGTAGCAAACAAGGGGAGCTCTAGGCTCATCCTGGGTGCTAGTCTGGGGGCCAGGAGACAGCTGTCTCCTGGCAGGAGCTGGGACATGGGTCCCTGCCCCCAGGAGCTGCCTGCTGCTGGGGCGGGCTCTGCCACTGGACCCCAGGCAGGGACAGTGTCCTCCTGCTTCAGCAACAGGGAGCTCTCAACCCCTTCTCCACAATCAAAGGACCCAAGCTGGAGTGGGACAATCAAAGGACCCAAGCTTATCTCTCAGCCTGAGCCCTGTGGTCATGGGGCTTGGGCTGAGATATCCTTATCTCCCAGTCCCCACTCCATGGTCACAGGACCTGGGCTGGGAGATCCTTCTCTCCCAACATCAGCTCTGTGGTCATGGCCAGCACCAAGAAATCCTTCTTTCCCAGTGCTAGCTCCACAGGCCACAGAGATGGCTCTGGGAGAGAAGGTTCTCCCACCTCAGGTCCTATGATCACAGAGTTGAGGCTGGGAGCTCCCTGCTGCTGGAACATGTGGATATTATCCCTGCCCAGGCTCTGGTGGCAGAGATGCCCTGGTAGCAGGCAGCTCCTGGGGACAAGGAGCAATCTCCTGCCCCCTGCTGCCTGGCTGACTGTGAACACATTTGCTCCCAGGTGGGCAGCTACATGTGCACTACTGAGCAGTAAGTAAGCTCGAGTAAATTTGCTACTTGAATTTGCAGGTACCAGATTTACTCATGATTAGAGCCAATTACTGTGCATGTGTAGAAGTGGATGCTTTCTGCACAGTAATTAGCTCTACTGTTCAGTACAGTATCTCATGTAGACAAGCCCACTGTGATATACTAGCCAATTATCATCACTTACAACAATAATAGCATTTTAGTTGGTGCAATATTATCACTTCTCACTCTGGAACATTATTCAAACACACAAGATTGAGAGCAAGATAGAAAGCTACTACTACATTGCTTCACATGTTGCACTATGCAGATAACTGCCCTCTGGTGACACATTCCCAACAAGACTTGTGGGTGTTGGTTGACTACACTGGGGCAGTTCCAGACAGCTGTGGGTTTACAGTTAACAAAGACTTAGTATCAGTGAATACTCAGCAAGTGTTATATGCCACCTGTAGTGTACATTGGTGGAGGACAACTTCCTGGACCTCAGAAGTTCCACTTTCTAGACCATGCACAGACAGATCAAGTCGGTATCAATGAGTAAGTTGCTTTTGGCATCCTGGAATTTGACCAAGCAGGCCTGTAGGCAACAAGGAACCAAAGTATCTATGTAAGTTAGATGTATAAGACTGTGGCTTTTATTGTTTTGGCTTAGGGATGTAAATTTTGCCTGTAAATGACCCCCCCCCCCCCAAGGATCACAACTGTGACATGGTGGAGAGGCTAGTGTGCACTGGTGGTCTCAAGAGTAATGTCATCTGGAATTTTATACTCCTGGTATGGTCAGTCAGTGACAAAGTGAAAAGTGACAGTTGCAGGCTAATAACCATCAAAAAATAAAAATAAATATCCTCAACAGTACCACAGATGGAAGAAGAAAAAGTACTTTACAGTGGCTGCAAAAACAGATGTAAGCCGCAGTGGAATAGAAACCTCCAGTTGTCTAGGTTTTCCTTGCCAATGAACTGAAGTTTTCTTCTTGCAAATTATCATGTAGTTTCTGCTGCACAATGGCATTCCCCATGTTAAAAGAAGGTACGTGCAAATATCTTCCTTCAATAACACGTCCTACAGCAATGGGCTAGTGATGATGTTCTAATGATTACCAGTTCCCAGTGATTACCAGAAGCCCCTACTTATGGACCTACACAGAGGTGATGATTGTATAAGGGCCATTTTGTGCTTGGAACTTGGACAGATGTGCAATTTGGCAGCTCTATTCATGGCGGAGAATTCACTCCTCACCCCTTCTGGAGATGGACCTAGAAAAGGAGCCCTAACCTTGGTCTGTCACATTTCACCTGTCTGGAAAACCATGTCCAGTGGGATTGTTCTATCTTCTGTCCAAATGAAGTTATGAAGTTTGTAACCTGGAATGTCCACACCCTTATGGACAATTCTAATAGTGATACACTGGCATTTGTGGCCAGCAAACTTGCACAATTTGATATTGACATTGCTGTACTTAGTGAGACCAGATGTGCAGGAGAGGAGCAGCTCACAGATCATTGTGGTACCTCCACCTTTTTTTGGAAAGGAAAAGCCAAAAAAGACAGACACATCTATAGCATTGGTTTTTGTTATCAAGACAATAATTACTACTCTGATGCAGGATTTCCACTTGGCATCAATGAGTGTCTCATGACGTTTCTTCTTCAGCTGACCAACAGACAATGTGCAACAGTCATCATAGCAGACTGTTGTAGATGATGTAGAACTCATGATGTAGACTGAAAAACAAAAGAGGAATTCTATTCTAAACTTGACCAAGTTTTCTCATCTGTTCCCAAAGAAGGTAAAATAATGCTTCTTGACAACTTTGATACGAAAGTGGTCAGGAATCTGAGCTATAGGAAGGAACACTTGGAAAAGAAGGGGTAGGAAAAGTCCATTCAAATGGAATTCTCCTCTTAAGCAAGTGTTGGGAGCATGACCTTTAGCATCCTAACTCCTTATTCCACCAAAGCAACAAATGGAAGACATTATGGAAGCACTCCCAATCAAAACACCAGCACCTGACTGACTACATCATAGTGCATACCTGGGACCATTGCAGCATCCATATTACCAGATTTTTGACCAACACAGACAACTGCTTGACAGATTGTTGTTTGATATGTTCTATCATGTCCATACGTATTGCCTGTAAACAATGTAAATTGAATAAGCAACCAAGGAAGAGGTTCAATATTGAGCGCTTGAAAACCCTGCTAAAAGCAAACATCTCCAGAAGTGCCTCATTAAAAAACTCTCCAAACTCCCATGAGGTATTTAAGGAATCGCTAGGCTTCTCCAAAAAAGAAACATGAGGATTGGTTTTATGAGATTGATAAGGAAATTCAAGCTCTCATTGACAGGAAAAGGAGATCCTTCAAAGCTTGGCAGAATAACATTAACTGCAAACAGAAGCAAGACATTTATTGCCACATTAAAGCTGAGATCCAGCTGAAAATTCAAGAGTGAAAAAAGAAGTACTGGGAGGATGAAGCAAAAGAGAGTCAAAAGTTTACCAACAGTCAGTATATGCATAGTCTCTGCAGCACAACCAAAACTATCTATGGGCCAAGCACAGAAGGAGCCATTCCTCTGAGGTCCAAAGATGGAACAACACATTTTAAGGACAGTTGCACCATTAACACATTTTAAGAGCTTCTGAACTGAAATTCTAACACAGCACCATCACAACATTTCACGACACCCCATTGAGGACTACCTTGCAGATCCACCAACTTATCAAGAGGCCTCGAAAGCCATTAAGCAGATGAAGAACAATAAAGCATGTGGGCCTATTGGAATACCAATTGAAATGTGTAAGCCTGTCAAAAAAGTTCTCTCACCAACTATATGCCATTGTTCTGAAAATCTGGAAACATGAACAGATTCCCAGTGACTTGGGAGACGCCAGACTCATAACCATATTCAAGAAAGGGTATACATTGAATTGCCACTATTATCTTGGTATTGCACTCCTGTCCATAGCTGAGAAGATCCTCCTGCACACTCTCTTCCATAGACATACTTTCCTTGTCAAGATTTTATTTTAGGTGAGTCCTAATGTGGTTTCAGACCACTTACACGTGCAATAGATATGATCTTTCTTGCTAATCAGCTGCATTAGCTACAGTAGAAGTGCCACAGGCAACACTGTGATCTTTACATGGCCTTCTTTGACCCGACTAGAGCCTTTGATTCAATCAGCAGAGAGGCTTTATGGAAGAACCTGATGAGATCTGAATGCCCACCAAAATTTGTTACCATCATTAGACTTCTTCATGACCACAGATGCAACCATCCTAAACAATGCTTTAGAAATTTAGGATATCAATTCATTTTAGCCTTTTTTTAATGCTTTCAGAATATTTACACCCACGTTGCACTTTTTTCAAACATATTAGTTACTTGAATGTATTTGATACCTTTTCTATTAATATTCTCTGCACACTAATGACTAATATCTAACATTTAAAATTGCTTAGTTGTGACTGGCTACATAATTACATGACATGTCTTCTTTCTCTGCCTGGGTAAGTGCATGGAACTTCTGGCCCAAATTTTTGGGTGTCCCCAATATAAAATTTGGTCTTCAGAGAGAGTTGAACATGCACTTTTGACTGACGTTCTCCTAGTTCAACACTTTCATTTGAATGTCCGTGGGCTTCAACTGCTAAAGGGATGTGGGACTGTCCAAAACAATTTTTTTTAAGTTCATTTTTTTTCCCCTTAGGTTTAAAATCCAGAAATGAGAACAGGATGTTCTGCTATGTTTTGGATGTCAAGCGAGAGCTCTGAAATGAGTTAAAAGGTTTCAAGAGGAATTTCCACTTATTTTAGCTCGTGTGTGTAGAGAGAAATGACATGACATTCTATGGAATTGAGAGAGACTTCAAAGACCAGGGAACAGAACTGAGAGCACGAATGACCTACGTGAACTCCACAGAGAGTCTTCTGGTGCTGATATGAGTGAAGAAAGGTAAGGATGGATACTTGAGTTCAGCTAATGGTGGTGCAGGTGGTACAGAGATGAACGCAGTTGGATTCACTGAGTGCTTTTTGTTATAAGAGCAACTCTTTGGATTGTACACTATCTCCACTTAAGCAGCTGGGTTACCATTCTTCTGGGTTCAAAGCTGGCAGGTTTCTTAGGCAGGTTTTCAGATAGAATGGAACAGTGAGGTTCAGAAAATCTGCTGTGTAATTCAGCCGTAAGTGGCTAAAATAGAAGAAAGAAAAGGACTCTGATTAAAGGGTAGCGGTGCTAAATCTAGGTGTCTTACTATAAATGCAAAGGTATTGGAAAAAAGCATCATGAGTGTACTGGTTATTATTACCTTGGTATGCACAGTTCTATCCATGCTATATAAACAGAGCTGAATAAAGCTTGCTCCCCTGAAAAAGATCTGAAGTTCTTTTCTTCCCCTGCAAGCCCCTGTTGTCTTTATTTTTCTGTTGGGATAGGTGTCCTCTACAACCAGTCATTCAGCTCTTCAGAATGACAGAATACGGAAAAAAAAGGAAGGCCTAAAAAAGATTAGGGTTATTTTTAAAGCCTGGCCACCGCAGTTTTGAGAGTGGAATAACTATCAAAAAAGAATACAGAAGCTTGTATTCTACTGTATGTGGAACTGCTCACAGGGAATGGGTTTTTTTTCTGCTCTCTTCCATCTCTAGTTTCCTCTATCTAAAATACATGTAAAGCAAAAATTTAAAAAAATAATAGATAAAGCCAAACATATTTATTAGTCTCAGGCAAATGGCTGGAGACATCTTTTTTTCATGTGTTGCTTTTTCTGCTCATAGGAACCCCCAGTGATACCTTAGAGAGACTGGTAACGAAGCTAAACCCATATCTGCCTTCTATATAGCAGCAGATTTGGCGAGACATGCGTAAAGTATTTGTCAGCCCCACTTCAGGTAATCTTCTCAGCACATCCTCATTTTGGGACATCCAGAAGAGAGAATGGCAAATAGCAATAGCAAGGGGGTTCCAGCCACTCAGACTGTTCCTTCCTCCCCTGAAGGTAAAGAGCAGCACATGCTCATAGCTGCCTTTTCAGTTCCCTTTGGAGCCAAGGGACTTCTATCTAGACAATGAAGAGCTAAAAGAAGGAGAGTATAAAGATGCTAACTCCAGACTGACACCTCTGTCCCTGAGGTCAGAATCTCTAGACGGGCAGGAAACATGGGAATGGAAACAGGCACAGAAGAGGGAAAGGGACAAATGCTGTTTCACCTAACGGCTGTCGTCCAGGTGCATAGTTGCCATTTTTGCACTTAGCAAATAGGGGCACTTGTCCATCTGACGAAAATTGGCCATTTTTTTTGTAGTTTAATTCTGTCACGCTGTACAAGTGTGGGGATTTTTTACGATTCAAATGAGTTTGCTGCATTGCTAATGAAACCACATATGCATGTAGTTTAGTTTACAGTATAGCATTTGTAACATCACGGCCTTTGACAGCTTGCCCCTCCTACCCCCCCGCTGCAGGAGAGGTGGGCTGAAGGCAGAAGTGGTGAGGGGCCCAATCCTTTTTTTTGGCAAAGCCTGCCCATGTGTCCTGCAACCAGGGAGGTGAGCTGCCAGTGGGCCCCAATCCTTCCTTCCATAGTGGCAGTGTCCTCTGGGGGCACCAGCAGGTGGGTGCTGCCCCAGCTTAGGCTCAGGGAACAGTTGGATTGGGTTGAATGTTGCCTGCAAGTTGGGTCAGCACCTGCCCGCTAGCCACCCACCTGGCTGGCCCTGCAGGGTGCTGCCACTGTGGAAAGAAGGTCTGGGCCCCCTTGCAGCTCAGGACCCACTGGCAGCTGGCCCCCTGGCCATGGGAGATGCAGGCAGGCTCTGTGGGAAAAAAAAAAATAAGATCAGGCCTTTTGCGGCTTTTTTTTTTCCCCCCCATGAGCTGCCACTGGGTCATGCTGCCCCTGAGCTGTGGTGGGGCCCACATCTTCCCTCCATGGCAGCAGTACCCCTTGGGTGGCACCTGCCTACTAGCAGCCCACCCTGGCAGCCCAGGGGGGTACCACCACCATGGAGGGAAGGACCGGGGCCCCCTGCAGCTCAGGGCCTGCTCAGCCTGCTGTCAGCTCATGCCCTGAAGAGGTGGGCAGGCTCCCCCAAAAATCAAAAAAGAACAGGCCCCTCACCATAACAGTGGGGAAGCCCCTAAATTGAAACAGTGGGTTTTTAATCATCGCAGTTAAAAACCCACCATTTCAATTTTGGGGACTAAACCACATCATGTATACAAGCATCCTAGTTTGCGATTCTGCTCCACATACATGTGGCCTGGGTTGCCCCAGGGGGCGAGGGGGGGGAGAGTAGTGAATCAGGGGATTGCCCCAGGCCTGCACTTGGGGTGGGGGGGCACGTGGAGCTGGGTGGAGCAACCACCTAGTGCTGGTGACTCCGTGGTGCTGCCACCGCCACCGGTTTCACATCTAGCTGCTTGCCATGCCACCCCCACCCCCACCCCCTGCCGCCAGCTTCTTTATGTCTGGGCCCCACACAGGCTGATTTGCCTCAGGCCCTGCACCCTCCTAGGGTCACCTCTGCATCTGGCTGCTGAGTATTTGCAATGGGAAGGTACATGGCTCCGTAAGAGCATGTGGCTGGCAAGCTTGAAGTCACAAAATTCTACCCAGCAGAAATCTAGTGAGTGCTAGATGCTGGAGGAGAAAGGGCCTCCTATGTTTTAGTCCCAATAATTGAGTGTTTGGGGCACTTGCCCAGGAAATGGGAGACCCAGGTTTTAAGTCCTTCTCACCCAGGGCGGGGTTTGAATCTACATCTCTCCAACTTTACAGTGGAGTGCTCTGACCATCAGGCCGTAAGTTAAACATTTTTAAACTTGCTTTTGAAGCTGGCCCCTGAGCATACAAAGGAGAGAGAAATGCCGGGCCAAGAGGAAGCAAACAATTGAGTGGGTGTGTGAGATTAATGTTGCTCTGGAAGGGATTTAATCAGCAGAGCTGCGTGTAATCGGCAACACCTATGGTGGCTCTGTTTGTAATTTTTCACTAGAAAAATGTTCAGCAGTGTTTCTTAATGGTGTGCTTTTCCCCATAGCAGGACAGAGTTAACCAAAAGCACATTTTATTTAGGAAATGTCCTTTACTATTATATTCTAAACTGTGCCTATCATGCAAATAGCATCAGAATAACTCATTTATATTAAAAAAAACCTCTCTACCATCTATCCCTTTCTCCCCTTCCTCTCCCAGGGCTCACAGTCTCAGGATGTCTAGCATCTTGACCCCTCTGTAGAAGTATTTTCTAGTTGGGTCTCAGATGCTGCTCTTGAAAAATGACTTTTTAAAACTACTCTTTGCTACTCTTCAGTGCACACACTGATCTAGGAAACAAGGAACAGGTAACAATTACCTATGATGCATCAGTTCTCATTCAGTGACATCATTGCCTTGACACAGTATTGGGCTGGCATTCTAATATTCTGATCTGTATGTGGATGTCCTCATAACTTGTGTTCAGGTTTTACTTTAGCTGCATTTCTAAACAGGTCAGACTTGCCCAAATAAGGCCTTGTTCAGTGTTATGCACTGAGCATGTTCATTCTGAAGAGGAAAGTGTGAATGCACATGGCCAGTCCAGTTGACCATGCCCACGTAACCCACCAGATTTTTGGGTGCTCATGGAATATTTGTTAAGCTAGGCACATGCACATGCATATATTCAACACGTATGCTCCTGAATATCTGTCCCAGTGTGCCCACAAACAAATCGGACTAGGCTTCACATACCGTTTGGTCTCCAGACATCTGCTGCTTTTTTTTTTAAAGCAGAAAAAGAGTTACATATGTTTTATCCATGAAAGCAGTGGGATTGATGGCCATCTTCTTGACTGAACCTGCAACCTGGACCAATGGGTTTATTATCAGAACCTGTTTCTCAAGAACGGCCAGTCCCAAAACAATGTGGAGAGCTAATTAAAAAAGCTGTTTCTGATTTAACTTGGCAAGGTTTTCTGACATCCACTGCTGAACATCTGGAAAGAAAATTATTTTTAAAAAACAGAGGAATGAACAAGGCTGGGTAGAAAGGCAGTTGGGGGATAAGTTATTTTATTAAAAAAATACCCAACCAAATAAAATCCCCAGCATGGAACTTAAAAGACATCTGCTTACCATCATCTCAATCACTCTGGTTGTGTGTTGTATCCCATTCCCCTTTGCTTTCATCTGTCTCTGTCTTTTTTAACATAGTAAGCTCATCCTGGCTGGGTGCATGTTAGTTTTATATTTTTGTTCAGCATCCAACATAACAGCGCCCTAAACACAATTTGCGCCACTGCTTTAACTAGCATGCAAAGTTGAAAAAGCAAAAGAAAATAATGTCCCTAACTGATTAAAAAGAAATAGAAAAATCACACTGGGCTTGATTCAGCTTTCACTCAGGTGAATATGATGCTTCTTATGGATTTCAAGGGGAGCAGGATCAGGTTGTTTATTCATCCCCAGGTTTTAGCTATGACTTCCCTTAAGTGCTGCATTTAATCAGTACTTTGTGCCTCTATTTGTGATTTTTCAATAGAAAAATTATTAGCAATGTTTCTTAAGGGTGTGCAGTGAGAGAGGGTTAACTAACATCTTGGATTTAGGAAAGGGAAAAAAGTCATTCTGATGACGTCTCCATTAAAAAAAACCTGAAGAAATATTTGTGAAACTACTGAGAAAGGAAACAGGGAATAATGGTGAGAAATATACACAATATTGGACAAGACAAAAAAATCAAAGGTTGTTCTCCAGACAATGGGAATGCATGCTTCCTTCTTTTCTCCAGCAGAGTATGCATTGTGTGGCACTAACACAATTAGCCCATCAAAAGATGTGCTAGTTTATTCCAGGTGCCTTACCAATTAGGAAAACATATTGCAAGTGAACTTGAATTTGTAGTATAAATGAGAAGTTTTATGAATTTCAGACTTCTTCTACCCCTTTGATTCACTGACTAAAAGATGGGTTTCTTGTAATATAATAGTAAAGAAGAAAACAGAAATGACCAAATTGTGCGATAAGCATATGGAATAACTGAGGTAAGTGATCAATTAATGGACATTCTTATTCAGCGGGTGCATCCACCTATTCAGTTAGCATGTAGCAATAAACTCTGGCACAGTTCGCACCAGAGTCGGCTGCTGCTAGGAGCAGTGTCTGGGACCGCAGCTGTTTGAGCCAGGGTGGAGCAGCCCCAGGATGACAGAAAACCCAGGGGATCACCCCAAGTTGATTAGGTGGTGGAGGGCCTAGCTGGGTCACGAGGGTGCTACAATGTGGAACTAGCTGGCAGGCAGTCCCCGCACTATAGCACCCTTGTTCCCCAGTCAGCCCAGTCCCCGTCTACATGTGCATTTTGGTGCATTAAATGACATCCACTGTAGGATAATATTTGTCCTAGACAGTAGTATCCTACAGTGGAGTTAATTCATTTACTGTGCCCTAATACGAGTGCATATGTAGATGGTGACACTTTATTGCAGAGCTAATTAGTCAATTCTGCAGTAAAATGCTTGCATATATGCACCCAGTCAGTGCTACTATATTATACTGTAAGTATCTATCTAAGGGGACAACAATCCTATTTAGCAAATATGTCTGGTATAGTTCAGTTATAATTTTCCCCTCCAAGGGTACATCTACATGAGATGCTTTACTGCAGATATGACTAATTAGCTCCTCAGTAAAGTGTCACTGTCTATAGGTACAGTGCTATTAGGAAGCAGTAAACTAATTAACTCTGCTGTAGGATAGTACTGCCAGACACAAGTACTATCCTACAGCAGAGTAGTGGCACGCAGCAAAACGCATGTATAGACAGTGATGGAGCTGGTTGGGGCATGAGGGTGCTACAGTATGGGGGCTTCCTGCTGGCTAGCCCCACACTGTAGCACCCTCATGCCCTAGCCAGCCTCTCCATAGCATGTTGAGTCAGGCGGGGACAGCCCTGGCCTGGCAGGCTGACCCCCAGGGCTCTCTGCCAGCTGAGCCTGCTGTGCCCTGGCTCAATGTGCTGTGGTCCTGGGCACACATACAAAGGCAGTACCCAGGATCAATAAACTCTGGGGCAAACTGCACAGAGTTTATCACTACATGCTAATTGCATGTGTAGATGTGCCCAGAAACATGGCAAATAGCCTCCTAATTTATCATTTGACTGTATTAAAAATAAAAACCTAACAGCAGCCTTCCAAACATGACTGCATACATCAGTTATTGAGTGCCCAGCTTGAACCACCTTCCAGAGGTGTGATTTTCTTCGGTAGTCTTCAGGACATTCTGTTCATCATTCTACAGGGACACACATAGCAAAAAACTAGCTTTGCTCTTCCTTTCTGGCCAAAACCACAATAAAAGAGGTCTAATGTAGGTAAGATCGTCCATCCTTACACAGTTATGTTAGAGCAAATCAGAATCCAGCTCAAAGAGACTCCAAGCTTTGGAGTTCTGGTTGGTACTTATGGCTATTTGGCATCACAGTAATACAAATATCACATAGCGGCAAGTATTCTCTAACACTTGCAACTTTATATCGTGAAGAGGCAGGAGCCATAGTTGTTACTTTTGGAGAATGGAGAGTTTGCAGGAATAACATGTTCTTGTGTGAGTGCTACAGGTATTTTATGTTCACTAGTTTTACAATTTTTACTCTTGGAAGAGTTAATTACAAACAATTTAATTAAGATCTCTCAGTCATTAATGTTCTAGTAGCTTAGCAAGTTTGGGTTCGCTCAGCAGGTTGCAAAGGTTTTATTCTATCAGTTACCCTCCTATTAACTCATCCTGCATCAGCACCGAGCTTGTTTATTGTTCCCTGCCCTGGGAGCTAGATAATTTTAAATATCATTAAACAAAAGATTCTAGGATGTCTCTATTTTTGGGATGCCACCTGTCCTGTTCAGTGCAGGGCACTCCAATCTATTTTTCCTCATACCTGGGTGCTGCAAATCAGGAGCTTTGCAACGCTCCATCTTTACAACAACATCAGTTATGAGGATACAGGAGAGCTGCGACCAGAATGGTTGAATTTTTCACTGTGGGTAATGTAGCTCTCTAAGGATAGGCACTGTGGTGTTCCCATCATGTTCTATAAAACTGCTTCTCAGACGTGGTCTGGAAAATAAACAAAAAGTGATTTTTTCCTCCTGCCTTGTACCTCAGAAAGTTAATCTTTATATGCACTGGAGAACTGTAGTACCTGCACAACTAGTAGAACAAAAGGCAAGACACTGAAAAATGATTAAGTTAGAGGGAAAATGATGTAGTTAGTTCAAAACTGTTCTGGTTTGTTATGTGTTAACACCCCCCTATTACATGGGTTGTCACTGAATATATTGTGGTTGCCATTCTCTATCCCAGACATGAGTGCCTTTCAGTTTAAAGTTGTGCACCATAGATGCTACCAATAGCACCTCCATTGCTGAAGAAACATGGAGTCACAGGAGACCATGGACATGGAATCCTGCATTTCACTCTTACAGAGGCTTTCCTAGACCTCTTAGATGGGTCCATCTAGTCTAGCATATTAGGCTAGATATAGATATTGCCAAATGAAGCAGATCAGTTGTGCCAGGTCATGTCTTGGCACAGCTGATCCACTTCATTGGACAAAACCACATTGCCCATTGTCCTGCCCATTGATGCTGAAGGACAATAGGTGATGGGGCAGGGTTTGAGGGGCCTGGTTCTGCACACCTAAGGAATTCCCACTCAGGGTCAGGCAATTCAAGTCCTGGGAGTGCCTGCCTAGCTTTCTCTGCTTACCAAGACATGCCCCTGGGGATACAGACAGCACTTCTCAGTAAGTGGGGAAACCCCGCCTTTCCCCACTTACAGAGACATGTCCCAGGGATCCTGGGGACATTTACCAGAGAACCTGGAGACATATCATAGGGGCAACCCCCCAAATTTAGTCACATATGGGGTGCATTCTACACATGCAATTAATGCTCAGAAAGCTTACTACAAGTAAAGTATTGCACAGTAAGCTTTTTCTAAATGCACATCAACATGTGTGCCCATTGGAATCAAATTTGCTTCCAACAGGAGCAGTTCAGGGCAGGGATACTCCTTCTGTCCAGTGTCAGGTCTGGGCTCCAAGGGACTGGGGGGAGTTGTTCTGCTTCCAGGGAAGCTACTTGCTGCCTCCACCCCTGCCCCAGGTAGCTGCCTGCTGCCCAACCCCCGCTCATTGTGGAGCCAGGCAGAGACAATGTCCACTGCCCCCAATAGCAGGAAGCTCTCAGCCTCCGGCTCTAAGATTAGAGCCGGGGCTGTGACATTGCCCCCTCCCCTGAGAGCTGCCTGCTACTAGGGCTGGCTCAGATCATGGAGCTGGCCCCAGCAGTGGACAGTTCCAAGGAGAGGGGGTTGTTCTCCTGCTCCCTGCTGTCCACACTGACTGGGAGCAATTTGCTCATGGTCAGCTATGAAACCATGCACTACTGTGCAGCAGCTACTTCACAGTAAATGTATTATCTGTATTTACAGGTAGTAGAAAGCCATGCAGTAAACTAATCTACTGCACAGTAGCTCCTGTGCATGGATACATAGTGATGCTTTACTGTGCAGTAGATTAGTCTACTGCACAGTAAAGCATCTTGTGTATACACACCCATGGAGATGCACCCCACAAGTTCCCAGGGGACTATCTCTATCACCAGAGCAGGTGCTTTCACAGCTTGGGGAACTCTACCCTAAGTAGAAATTCCTGCAGTCTGCAGACTTTGGTCTGTCGAGCTCCTAGAACACCTCCCCGGGGTGGCTGGAGAGTGCAGGCAGCTCCAGACTACCCATATTCTCATGCCATAACATAAACAGACATTTTCCACTAAATAGTATCACAAATTCATACCGCCTTTGTTGCAGCCCCAAGTTTTTGACAAGAGGTATTTTGTTCTGCCATAAAAATGTTTACAGTAGTACAGGATGATGAAAGATGACCTCTGTTTCTACACCCATGGGGCAGAGAGTAGATACTAAAGGAAAGTGCATTTATGCAAGACCATTTCAGACTGATCTGCTTACCTCTCTCCTCCTGTAACTCCCAACATGTCTCTGGTGTTTTAGCAAGTTGCTCTGACTGCCCTGCAATAACAAGTCTCTGAACAAAGGGGAAATAATCTAATATATAGGAAAACTTTGTTTATCATGCTGCTGTTTGGCTGTATTATGTACATTGATTTTTGTTTTGTTTGCTTGTTTTGGCTTTATGGCATCTGGGAAAATGGCATATATCTATATCTATCAAATCAGTAATGTTTGCTTTCGCAGCTGCTTTCCAAGTGAAAATTCATACATAAATCATTAAAACCAGTCTCACATGAGACAAGAGGCCAATGATATTTTATTGTGATTTAATGAAAAGCTAAAGCACTATAGCACACGGCACAATTTTCTTTGCATTTATAGATGTTTTGTGTTAGGTAATGGGCTGCACTTTGTTGTACAGTACTTGCTTGTGTAACTATGTAGCTATGCTATAATGGAGTAAGTTGGACAAGCTTATGATTTGCAATGGTCTCTGGTAACAGCTACCTTGGTTTATATATCAGTGCTTAAGAACCTTCTCTAAACAAAAGGAAGCACATTTTATCATCCCTTTCCTGAAAGGATCACATCACTTTTGAACAGTATTTGGTATTTTTAAGGGTTGGTTTTTGGGGGGGGGGGGGTGATCACTCCAAAGCCTCTGTCTTTCTTCTAGGCCTGGGGCATCTGCAGTGTAAATGTAAATGGGTGAGAATCCTCCACACAGATGCATTTAAACCTTGCTACAACCTAGACAGAAGAGATGAATGGCTTTTTAACTTACATTACTAGTAGTGCTTTATTGGTAGGAGGAATGACATGATCCTTTTTGGAGTAAAGAGGTGGTTAGCTGTGTTAGTGTGAAGTCAGGCAGAAGGTGGGGCAGGGTGGCACTTGAGAGACTGGCCAGTTCAGAGAGGCATGAGTTTTGTAAGCAACAACAACCTACTTTGTCACATCTGGTGAAGTAGGTTGTTACCCATAAAAACTCATGCTTCTCTGAACCAGTTAGTGTCTAAGGCTACTTTGCTTGACATTCTTCTTTTTTGGAGGAAGGAAATGCTTTGCAGGAACACCATAGCCTAGTCCAGTAATTCTCAACCAGGGGATTGTGGCAACCTGGGGTGCTTGGAGATCCTTAAATGGTGCCATATAATGTTAGCCCTATTAGGTGTACATGTACAAACATGATTCACAAGATAAACTCAGAGATTTCAAATAGAAACCCATAATATCAAAAAATCTTCAGGACTTTCTGAGTTATTTGCAAAAGAAGCCTAGCCGTATTATTTTTCTGTCGTCAAAAACAAGGAGTGGGTATTTTCCAAGGGGTGACTTGTGTCTAAAAATGTTGAGAACCACAGGTCTAGTCAGCATACACATGCAAGAAAGCTAGTTGTGATTGCACAACACAGTTGTATTTCAATGGTAAATAATAGTGCATTAGTCAGAGGTGAGATTATAAAAACCTGGTTGTCAATACTAATGGGCTATCTAGTTATTTATATCAATTGTACAATGGGCAACTGAACATGATCTTATGACTGAAGTCCTGACAAGAACAAAATGGAGGTATTAAAAAAAATAATAACAATTTTATACTTATAATTGAGCAGAATGGTAAGGATTTCTGAGAGTGATATCTTTACTGGACTAACTATGGAGAACTGAGTAAAATTCAGAATATCTATCCCAGGCACTTCTGATACTTAAAGATCTCAAAACGGGATGAAAAATTGAATTTTCTTTACATTTTTCATGGAACGAGAAATTAAAAAACTTTGACTCAAATGCTGAACCTTTTTTTCAGAACAAAACTCTGGACATTACTGAAATAAAAAAAATCTGAATTTTGTTGAATTCAATCAAAGAATCACTTCTCTTTGAATCACATGAGTGTTTAATTGCTGATCTCTTGCCTTATGGAAGTTACCATATAATTTGGGCCTCAACTCAACTGATTCGAATGGGCAGTTTTCTCTGGAGACCTACATATCCTGAAATGTACTGAGGACCAGGTAATTGAGCTGTCTGGATCATCAGGGAAGTTATAACTTAGACAGCCTGATCTAGATTTAACAGATTTCATAGACATTAGGGCTGGAAGGGAACTTGGAAGATCATCAAGTCTAGCCCCATGCCCCAGGGGCAGGAAGTCAGCTGGGGTCAAAGGATTCCAGCAAGATAAATGTCCAAATATTTCTTAAAAGAGTCCAGAGTATGTGCCTGCACCACCTCTGGAGGGAGTCTATTCCAGGCCTTGGGGACTTGGACAGTAAAGAAGTTCTTCCTGATGTCCAGCCTGAAATGGTCTTGGAGGAGTTTGTGACTGTTTGACCTTGTCATCCCTTGAGGGGCTCTGGTGAACATCTACCTATGCTCCACTATGAACATTATATTTACTGTGATTGAATCAGAGTCCTATGGCCCTTGTACTACACCAAATGACTAACACAGCTCAGTGTGCACTTCACTGTGGAAGATGCAGTCCTCTGGTATCTGACCCACATGAGACAGTGGGACTTTGAACTGTAACTTGCCAAGAGCATTGCACTATGGATGATAATTTATTTGTTGTACTAATTAAAAAACAAAAGACCATGTGCCATGCAGTAAAACAAAATATTCCAATGTGAGCTAAACCTACCTAAAACAAAATATTTTATTCTGCTTCTCCTGAAAGAAAAACAAGACATTTTGGTAAAATTGAAATTTCTCTTAGGAATACTAGATCATGGCAACCACTAGCATTTTTGGCTTAATTTACATTTATGTTCATAAATAAGTGACCCAATGTTCCAAGATGTTAGCCCTCACCAGTCCCATTGTCTTCCATGCCTGCAAATATAATCACTTGTCTTTCAGTGGAGCTCTGTACAAGCATGACTACACCTGGATGGATCTATTAAGTTCATAGGGCTGGAAGGGAACTCATAAGGTCATTTAGTTCAGCTTCCAGCTGGATCATCCCAGACTAAATCATCTCAGTCAAGTGCTGGTCTAATCTGCTCTTGAAAATTTCCAGGGATGGAGATTACACAACCTCTATAGGTTGCCTTTTCCAATGCTTGACCACCCTTATAGTCAGAAGGTAGCTGCTAGAATGCCAGTAATCTGGGGCAAGAATTGTATTGTATTAGTAGGTATTTACATTGTTCCTATCATGATTTGGTGCTAATATAGTACACGGAAGTAATATTTTAATGTAAGCACCATGACTATCAAACAAATAGCAAGTCTTGGTATGTGAATATTAAATAAATATTATATGCTACCCTTTCTGTCCCTGACAGCTGTTTTGGAGATATATATGTCCTGAAAGGGTTTTTAAATGTAGCAGATTATTTTGAACTAAGCAAAATGTTTCTCATAGTCATTGCACTCACTCTCCACTTAGCAAAATACTATTTTTCAAATGTTAAATAATTTATATAATTTATAAGAATCTCTTTTTGTACTGAGTGGGGGAAAAAATAACCTATGAGGTTTCTTGTGTGCTGAGCTACAACAATGTATTAATTTGATTTACACTGCAAAGAGTCATTAGAAAGAAAGGGATTAGACAATGAATCACTTCTAACTTTGCTTACTGCCTCTTTTACCATTTAAGTAGTATTGGAGTGCTTTGAAAAGTGCTTTAGGTGAAGAAGAAAATACTACAGAAAGTAAGCCATAGATCTATTATATGAAATTCAGACAATTTCCCCCCAAAACTGATGCATAATATTAAATGCATCAGAAAAAACAAGCATGAATAATATATGGGTAAAGCTGGTAAGTCTTTAGTTGCTTTGGGAACAACGACAATCTTTTTCTTATGAAGGAGGTCATTTTATATATCTATTTTTATGTACACGTGCACACACAAAGAAAGTACAATCAGATTTTAAAATGCTTTTCTCATTACCCTATGGGGAAAAATGTACCTGTAAAAGTGTATTACAAGAGCCAGCTGTGACTGGTGGTTCTGTTGTAGAGAAGCACAAAGTGGATCATTTAGAACTGAGACACCTTGGGTGCAGAAAGAAGTGACAATTTTTGCTCAATATGGCTACAGAAAGCAGTCTATAGCCATGACCAAACACAAGTGCATGACTGCAGACAGCTTCAAAAATGCCCGATCCAGTGAAAATCTGAACTCACATCCCAGGAATTCCTACATAGGATAGGGTTCCTTCAACTGTGAAAGCGCCTGCCCTGGGACAGTCCCCTGGGAACCCTTGGGGTGCATCTTCATGGATGTGTGTACATGAAATGCTTTACTGAGTAGTAAACTAACCTACTGTGCAGTAATGCATCACTATGTAACCATGCACAGGAGCTACTGTGCAGTAGATTAGTGTACTGCATGGCTTTCTACTACCTGTAAATACAGATAATACATTTACTGTGCAGTAGCTACTGCACAGTAGTACATGGTTACCTAGCTGACCAGGAGTAAATTACTCCCAGTCAGTGTGGGCAGCAGGGGGCAGAAAAACAATCCCCTCCCCTGGGAGCTGCCTGCTGCTGGGGCCAGATCCATAATTTCAGCCAGCCCCAGCAGCAGGCAACTCCACTGGTATTACGACCTCAACCATTTGAGGTAAAGCATCTTCCCCTGAAGCAGAGAAGAGAGAGCATAAAGGAGAAGAATCCTAGCCTGCAGCATACTCCCCTGTGGAAAGACCTGCAACTGCTGTAGATGGATCTATGGCTCAAGGATTGGACTCTTAAGTCACCTCAAGCCCCAGGAATAAGCCAAAATAAAGATCATCTTTGAATCAAGGGACTGCCGGTGATGAGGGCTGTGAAGTTTGGGAGGGGAGGAATTCCCAGAGGTAAGGGACAAACAAGGTAAGAAAGAAAAGAAGCTTGATTAATGGTGGATCAAGACCTATCAAAAGGTAGGAGGGTCATTATGACCTGTAGTGTGAAGGAAGACTTTCAGGAGTCTGATAGGTTATAGTATACCATAAAGTAATATCATTGTTCAGTCCTTGGTTCTTAGTGTTCAGGCAGCTTATGAATTTTTGTTCCCAAGCTCGTTTTTTAAAGATGTTTGTTATGTTTCCCTTGGCCAATGGACAGCATAGTGAGAAACAGAGTGGTTTTTTTGTGAAAAATTTGCTCTATTGGCATTTGTTTGCCTCTATCTTTTTATTTTTCCTGTGAGAATTCATTCTGGTATGTAGTTGCTGTTCAGTTTCACCCACCTAGTTACTAGGGTTTTGTGAGGCTTTGGTCGCTGATTCAATTCAGCAGAGATTCGGCCTGATACAGCAGCTGAATCTCCGAATCCGAACTGAATCAGGAGACCCTTTAATCTCTCTGAATTGAATAAGAACACTCTGAATCAATTCAGAGAGATTCAAAGAGATTCAATGATTCGGACATAGACACAGCTTTAAATGTTTTTTTCTACATACCTCAGGGTACCAGGCAGCTTGTGAATGCTGAGATGCTGGGGCAGATGGAGTATCCCACAGGAGCACTGGGGGAGGGAGGGTCCCCAGCATGCTTGGCAGTGGACCCAGAAGTGGACCAAAAGCACTTCCAGTCCACTTCTGGATCCGCTGGGGAGCGTGCGGGGGACCCCCTCACCAGCTTGGTGATTGGTGCCTCCTGGGTCTGGGGGAGAACCCAGGGTTCCCCCATGGCCAATTGCGGATTGGTGAGATAATTTACCTGATGAATTTCAAGAAATGTTTTAAAGGAGCTAATTGACGAATAATTCTTTCTTTATCTTCCCAGCTCTAGGTAGGCACTTGTTTTGACTGAATTGCTACCATAGTGCTCAGTAAACCCCTACATAACATCTGCTGCAAGATCTTTAGTTCCTGTCTACAGCTCTGGATCTTACAGCAGCTCATCTGTTTGGCCCAAAGCCAAGGTAAAAACCCAGGTTAAGTCTTCAGAGAAGACATACCCTTATAATCAGAGGAGAAAGGGAGAAGAGCTTCCTGGAGTAAAATCCTGCTTCTCCTGAAGCTAGTAAGTTGATGAGCTGAGTTGAGTCTTTTAGGCTGGTTTTCCATGGTTAGACATTGGAGTATTCCGGTCACTTGAAAAATGTTTTTGTCAAATTATCCCTTATGATGCTGGATGTCCAGAAGTCATATTATATTATTATTTGCTTCTAGCATTACCTGCAATGGTGAAAAAGTTTGCTCAATTGAAAAGGAACAGCTTCTAAGGAGCTTTAATCAAAAAGACAGATTTTCTATGGTTAGCAGAAATGGCTATAATGTACAAGGAAAGAATTCACGGTTTGCTGGAAGGACTTAACTACTGGCAAAATAATAGTGTAGAGTAGGGCTGTCCGACTTCTTTGTGGTGGGCTGCACACCACAAGAGCTTCACCTGCAAGGGCCACAACCCCTCCTCCCCTGAGCTCCCCAGCTGCAAGCTCCGCAAGCACGGCGCTTGTGGGGTGCTCCCCCCATTATACCGCTGCACTAAGTGCATGGGTGGGCAGCCTCCACACATCCTTGGCTTCAGGCTTCCTTGCTGCACTGTGCCATGGGCTTCCCTGGCACTGGAGGCTGCATTGAGCTGTTCCTTCCTGCCCTGCCCTCTGAAGAGAGATGGGAGGGAGAGCATGGAGACCATAGATTAACTCCTCATAGGCTGCATGCACTAGTTGGGCAGTCCTGGTCTACAGGGACTAAGGGTCACACACACAAATGTCTAGGTACCTAGCTTCCAGTGATTCCAAGGCAAGTTAGGTGCCTAAATTGAATTAAGCACCTAAATCCCTTTTGTGGAGAGGAGCCTGAAGTCCTAATCTTATTTCCACTGCATTCAGTGGAAGTTTTAGTATTGACATCAGTAGAAGCAGGGATGATTGGATAAATTAGGAGTTGAAATTGTGTTAGTAGCCCTAGCCATTAGCTGTCTCTCTAGAGGTGTTTTTGTGGTTTAAGTCTGAGGAAATTTTCTTTACATAGTTCATGTTGTGACCTAGAATCAGTAAACTCACTGTTTGATTGGGTAGATATGGATTTCATTGAGGGATGAATCTTTTCCGCTGGGATATAAATTTCTTTCAGACTGAAAAAAATTCAGGTAATCATCCAGCATAACTGATGTCAATGTTGTTATGTAATAGAAAAGCAATACACTGCGAAAGTGTGGCTTGGGATTTACTAAATATAATAACTGTACAGAGGGAAAAAAATAGATGTTTAGGGAGTCACCAGCAGCCTGAATTGAAAAATGAGTGTCACATTAAAAACATTCCTATTTAATTATCTCATAGATAACATCACTTAGATTGAGTTTCATATCTACACAAATTAGTTGTACCACTATTATTAAAACCTACTTAGGAAACACGATCAGTGAGAACTACCACTTTGAGGCTTAATACATCTATGAACATGAAAGTGGATTTTTAACAAAAATGATCTTAAGCAAATCTATGAGCTAGGCACATATACAGATACATATATACCTAGTAAGTATGAATCAAAACTAATCCTGCTTGTCAGTTTACCTATGATATGCTATGTCAAATCTGAATACAGTCAGTCATAGTCAGTCTGTTTGACTTGAGCTCTCATTTGTGCAAATGCCTCAAGTCTGACAGTGTAAAGGGGCTTTATACATCATATACATTTACTTCACTTTAAGAAATAAACTATATTGCCATTTCAATGTCAGAGGTTGCATCTACAGGAGACATTGACTGCTCAGTAGCCCAAGACTAGGAGTGTCTTCTGTAGACATGACCAGAGCAATATAATGGATCTCTGTGGTAAATGACAAAGGACTTTATTTAGCTAGTGTGCCTTAGTCTGTATACTGAAATGGCTTAGCACAATGGAAGCTCTGACCTGGATCAAGATGTCTTGAGTACTGCACATCTTAACCACCATTTTCCACAATTAAATGGTCTCTGATACTTCTTTCATTTTATTCAGGAATAAATAGTACTGTGCCTTGCCTGGAGTTTTAGGATAACAAAGATTTTCCTGTTAATAAACCTACTGGTTCAACTGATCCAATGTCCAGAGCGTCTCCTTCACTGGAGAGAAGAGATTTGCATTTGGGATCAAGCCTTAAACTTTGAGTCTGTCACTATTAAGTATTGTTGATGAAGTAGAATTTGATTAGGTCAGGTTTATGGGGCTTTCCCCTTGTATATGGCCTCATGCAAAGGACTTGAAGAAGGTTGCTTAGAGACATCACAGTGCGTGGCATGGTTAGGAAGGATGATTTAATTCAGTGCATTTCTCTCAGAAGGCTTTGTTCTTCTTGCAGGAAAAAGTCCTGAGAAATATAAAAGTGATTATCCACTGCCTCACCCAAGATGCAAGGAACTCACCTGGTTACCTATACTCTCTGGTTCAGTACTACTGACAACAAACTGATGTCAGCAACTAAACACACACTACAATAAGGCCACCGTTTAATTTCCCAGTGCTTAGTTTCTCTTTTGTAAAGCTGCTAACTCGGGACTCAGGGGATGTGATGCAATAAAACGCACAATTAACTCATCACTCAGAATTTATTTCCATTTTGTCATTAAAGCAATAGTCAACTACCTGGCACTTGAGCCTAAGGCCAATGGCTATTACCCTAATGCTTTACTAACAGAGCTGTTAGCTCCTCAGACTGGTTTGTGATTCTTCTTAATCTGTATTCTACTACAGCTCCATAACTTGCATATATACACAGTCATCAAAATATTTTAGGTGAGGCTATTATGTGCACATAGATTCCAATTAATACTAGACTAAGGCTGGGGATTTAGAGAAAGAAATATATTTATGTTTTACACATCATCATTACCTTTCCCTTCACTTTCTCAGTGCAAATAGGTCCTCTTCTAAAGTCCAATAAAATGAATGAGACCCTCTCTCTATCAGCTTCAATAGGCTTTGAATGAATTCTCTTGTATTCTGGAAATGTTTTAATATCTATTTATTTTGGTGTAAAAGAGGTGGGCTATGTATTCATTTGAGATGGGTTTTAGGTTGCATCGAGACTCTGCAGGTTAGTACAGTCTCTTGTAATTTGTTAGAAGTAATCGTTGACTATTTATTCGTACCTGTGAATTTAGTGAAGATGAACAGCCATTGAAGATTTCCAGTTCTCCAAAATTTTGTAGCACTGCATAATGTGAATTAAAACTGCATGCCCATTGAAATAATTATTGGTGAACATAAGTGTGAATAAAAACTGGCAATTTGCATTGGCATTCTAGACCTTGTTATATGTATTTTCTGTAAATATTTGTAAATACAAAATCATTGTCTTTCTTTTGGTTTTGTTTGATTCCCAATACTTTGATAGAAAGAGAACATATTGTGAGTGCTCATGTGAATATACATTCACATTAACATTTGCCTGACTTATTCAAGAAAGATTTTATAAAAGTTTCACTAGTTCAACAGCAAATGCCAAACAGTGAATGCTTAAAAAATCAATGTGTTTATGTTAATTCATGAACAGAATAAGGGGCTACATTTACTGAACATGATGTTCCCTGTAATTACATTGCCTAGTCGTAGTGTTAATTTTTCTTCTGTTTTAATGCACGTTCTATCAAAAAGCTATGTTAAGAGGATGTTAAAATCACACTGCTAAGTATTCAACAGACAGAAAATGCCAAGGTGAAGTAATAGGCATATCTGGTTCAACACTTCATACATTAGGATATAATTTTATCTGCAAATGTACGTACCCACATGGAACAGTTTCTCCTACTGTGCACTACCTCATGAATGCCAGACAAAGACAATCAGTGCAAATGACTTACATCCAAGTTGGTCTACCAGTAAATTAAGGCTGTTATATCAGTAGTAAGTCTTGTGCCTTAGGAAAGAGGAAAGAGTTTGAGGTATGGTTACCCCATAATTGTGACATAATCTTCCTGTCATTTTATGACTCAGATTAGTGAAATTGGGGATGCACTAATGGCTTTGGGAACAGAGGAGCAAAGACACTGTTAAAGATCTGAGGAAAGATTCAACCAAACATGTCAGGAAATAGATATCTACTTCCTTTACCATTTCCATTCTGGCATCAGCATCTACTTGTCTAAGCTTCACTTAGGTTTGCAACACTTAAGAAATTAGCTATCATGAGGGCAGAGAACAAAATGCAATTAAAATTGCAGCTGCATCATACATCACAAATCCCCGACAAATCTTTCACCTTCAGGCGTACTGCTTTCATTTCCATCTGTCAATGTCTCATTCATGAGGTGAACCATGACAATATGGGAAAACTTGATAGGACCGCCTCCTAACTGCAAACCACACTGGTATTTCACAGCTTCACGTATGTTGTATCTTCGCATCTACTTCTGGGAAGCTTCATAAAATTAAATCCTGCCCAATAATTAGGCTTGTATTTTTATACTAGGTTTCCTACAACAAATGTCATAAGATATGGCAGATAAACGGGAATGCATTTTCTTCTCAGTGAAATACTTGTCACCAGATTGATCCATATAGCAGCTGCTTATAGTAAAAAGCAACTATATGTAAGTGTTTAAGATAGAGATATATGAGGAAAAGATCCAATTATTATGAGGAGACGTAACTGGGTCTGGCCTGGGTTAAGTCTCTCAGAATGCCCAGTGTGAAATGAATGTTTTCATAGCCTTGAGCAGACTCAGTCTTAGTTGAGTGATTGATTAATTGTTTGTCCACTGCCTTCTCTCTTGACATGATGGACTACTGAAGGCTTTTCTAAACATTAGAAATGTGAGGACTAAAGTGCATGGTGTGTAGTGGAGTTTTATACCTCTTTGTAAAAAGAGATACAATCCATTTGGGGTAAGGCACTGAGACAGGTATCATTTGAGGTTTAGTTCAGATAGAAATAAAACAGAATGAATTGCTTTGTTCTGGCTCTTACGGCAATGCCTTGACTTTGGTAGAGTCAGAATTTCACCCCAGGTGTGCTCAGGTTGAGCACCCAGAATTACTGCACATTTATTTCACGTTTTTGATTTTGTGAGCTGTGATGTGGGGGATAAGTCTGCAACATGAAATAAATCCCGGGATGTCATTCTTCCCTTGTACTCTCGAGCAAATCCCAGGACGTCATTCTCCCCTTGTACTCGGCCTTGGTGAGGCCGCAGCTGGAGTACTGCGTCCAGTTTTGGGCTCCACAATTCAAAAAGGATGTGGAGAAGCTTGAGAGAGTCCAGAGGAGAGCCACACGCATGATCAGAGGTCAGGAAAACAGATCTTACGATGATAGGCTGAAAGCCATGGGACTCTTTAGCCTGGAAAAGCGCAGGCTCAGGGGTGATCTGGTGGCCACCTGTAAGTTTATCGGGGGTGACCACCAGGATCTGGGGGAACGTTTGTTCACCAGAGCGCCCCAAGGGTTGACGAGGTCGAACAGTCACAAACTCCTGCAAGACCGTTTCAGGCTGGACATAAGGAAGAATTTCTTTACTGTCCGAGCCCCCAAGGTCTGGAACAGTCTGCCAGTGTAGGTGGTTATCTTGCTGGGATCCTATGACCCCAGCTGACTTCCTGCCCTTTGGGCAGGGGGCTGGACTCAATGATCTCCCGAGGTCCCTTCCAGCCCTAATGTCTATGAAATCTATGAAATCAATGAAAGTATACATGATAAGCACATGTCTAAATTTCCCAAGTCAAGCCCATCAACACTATACACTGGCATCATAAGCAGTTATTGTTTCTCAACTGCTCTCCACCTCCTATAAAATAACAATACAAGGGACCCATAATCAGCATGGGAAAAGGGGGCAGGAGTTTTCCAATTGAGCATATGGCAGAGACAGATTCTACCAAAAGGAAGGTGCATTGTCATTGATGGACTGACCACTGACCAATGTGGCTTTGACATCCCAGACTTATATAAACAGGATATACAGGAGAAGTCAGGAAGGACTCTGCCCATACTAAAATGCTGAAAAACCTCAGACCCATAGAAAGGATAGGATCATGCAGGGGGAGAGTGTGTGCATCTATGTAGGCAATTAATTCAAAGCAATAAACTCTGGAGTTTAGGGCATGTTTTCTACATGTGCTCTCAGCAGTTTGAGCTGGGGCAGAACAGTTCATGCCAGGGCCAAGGGTATGGGGGTCAGCCCCGGGCTCTGGGTGGTGGCGTCAGGCGGCAGAGGGGCTGGCTGGGGCACAAGGGTTCTAAAAGTGTGGATCCATGTGGTTAGGCAGGAGTGTCGTCCGCGGCTGGCTGGGCTGAGCCCATGGTCAGGGTCTACACGTGTGTTTAATTGCAGTTAATTACCCCACTATAAGCGCTATCCCAGACAGTATTATCTTATGGCAGCATTAATTAGCTTTCTGCAGCCTAATAGCATCGCATGTGTAGATAGTGACATTTTACTCCACAGCTGGTTAATCTGCTCCACAGTTAAGCATACATGTAGACACAGTCAATGAGTCTCACGGTTTGTGTTATTTTTCAAAGACATGTATGTCCTAAGTACTTTTAAGAATAAAGTGGCTGTGATTAAGACATTACATTGCTAAGCTTCTGCTACGTTGCCCTTGCAAACTTTAAACTAGAAGCCCAGGTCACCCACAGCTTTTGTGGAGCTTGGGGTGGGCTCAGGAGGATGGATGCACTAATTATCCATATGCTTATGGTAGCTGGATTGTAATGTCCCATGTCCTAGTGAAGGATGTTTGACAAAACTTTTGAATCAGTGTGCTCTCTAGCCCTAGAGTTAGGAATACATGGGATGCTTTTGGATCTTCTTGCAATAGAATGGTAGGACAAAAAGATAATCAGGCCACATTATAGCAGTGAGTAGAAATGGTCAAAATGTCTTAAATTCTGACCCATGGGCCAGGAAATTTGTTGGCAGGGGAGTGGTAGCAGTTAACATTGTCCACCAAATGTCCAAGTCCCATATGGCTAAATTGGGCCTAGGCCACTGACATGGGGATGAATTGGGACCAAGCCATTGCCACATTGCTGGATCAGGGCCAGGCTAGGCCACCATCACATGTCTAGATCAGGGATGGGCTGTTGCCTTATGGCCAGATCAGGGTGGGCCAGGTCTTTGCTGTGTACCTGGATTTTGGCGGGGCCAGGCCAGGCCTACGCTCTGCAGCTGGATCACTCCCTAGTGCACCCACCTTGGGCCCATGGCCAGATTTGGCCTGCAGAGAGACCTGGCACCACCCATCCAGCCCACAGGGCAAAACAGCTCTAAGATGTTGAGGCAGAAAAGCCGTAGCTAATTTGAAACATAGAAGTAATTAGAATAACTTCATATACACTGAAACATCTAGTGGAGCTCTGACAGGGGTTGATGAAGAAGGAAGGACTTGAAATTCTACTGGTTGGAGAACAGGCCTTGGAAATGGGAAAGCTGGGCTGGGTTTATATTTTTACTATGCCTCATACCAAGGGTGGGCAAAGTCCGATCCATGGGCCAGATCCGGCCAGCAGTGGACTCCATTTCCCAGCAGTCCCTGCCTGGGTGGCTGGGGCCGGTCTCCGTGTGCCAGCACAGTGCAGCTTCATGGTGCCCATGAAGACCAACCCCAGCCATGCAGGCAGGGGCTGCTGGGAAATGGAGCCCAGCTGCCGGTTGGATCTGTCATTTTACCTACCGCTGTCTTATACTGAGATCCAGTGTGAGAATCTCCATTATGAATAACTTGGGCAAGGGATTAGAACCTGTCCCACAACCTAAGTAACACACGCTATCCCTAGATTTAAACCTGTCTTGATACCAGTCCAAAATGGATAAGTTTAGGTTTCAGTCTGAAAAAACATTTGCCTTAATTTTGGATTTGTGAGCCTTTTTTTTTTTTTTTTAAGTATGTTGTTTTCATTCCCGTGCAAAACTAAAACAAAGTTTAAAGCTTCAAGAGCTTCTGCGAAATGGATGTGTCATCCTTATGCAGCTTTGGATGTAGCTGAAGACTGCTTTAATGATCTCTACACAGAAAAGACAGAATTAAATTGCTCTTGCTAAATTAACTCTGTCTCCTCCTGATTTTAAATACAACCTTAACATTTTGTTAATATTCCTCCCCACCCCCTCAAAGACTAGGTATATTTGTGTCATACTCTATATTTGTGTAATTAAGATATACATATAAGATTTTAGCTGACATAAGATACCATTACAAAATATTGAAAATTTACTCAAGAAAGATCACATCTTCATGGGCTCCATTCTATACAAAACAAGTGATATTTACAGGAGTACTTCTCTATGTAATTACACAATTATTAAAAACATAGTAGGGAAGTAGAAGCTTTTATCAAGTCATTCAAATTAGAGCTTTTTCATACTAATCACCACCTACTTGAATATGTATTGCTTCGATGTAACTGTAAAAGCTCATTAAATAAATTTTTCTTTAAAATTTAATTACTGAGAACTTCTTCAGAGAATAATGATTGTGGATCATAATTAGGATCTTTGTTTCTATTTGTTTTTAGACTAAAAGGTATAAAGATGTGGAAAAAGAGAGAGAAATTGCAGATCCAATATTTGGAAAAGGAGCTGTCAGATGGGAAATAGAATATTAACATGTCAGATCCAGGATTAAAAAGTAGAAGGATGGAGCTGTAATTTGAAGCACCTTTTAAAACCTTTGTTTTTGGTGTTAACTACAATACAGACTTTTTATCTTCCTCAAATGGAAGATGCTAAATGGGTGGTATTTCCAATCAAAGTATTTATGCACATTCAATTACTTAAAACTATGATAATGCGCTTGTAACTTGAATTTGGCAATAGAAGACAAACTTTAGTTTTATACTTCACAACTTGTATAAATCAAAAAATTTCTAGTGCACATTACTTAAAACATATATAGGTTATAGGGCTCTAGCCATATTTTACATATATTCAGTTGTATGTGTTTGTACATATACTAACTATATATAAACAAAATATATGCATGTGTATATATATATATATTATATAGTTATATATACACACACACTAAACTTCAGAGCAAGCCTTTATCTATTGTTTGGGGGAGGAGGAGGGCTTTTGTTTGTTTTTTTGTTTTTGTAAGTATGACAAAGGATGGAGTAGAACTATAGAACTGCAAGTCATACTAAAAAATCTATTAGAAAAGAAAGATAAAATATGGAGACCATGAATATCTTTACTCCAAGATGTAAAAAGGTAAGGACTAATAGAAGTAATAACTGTGATGAATAATCAGAAAGAATCTGATCCTGCAGGCTCTAATGTGAGTAGCCCATAGGCAAGTGTGGTGAAATCAGCAGGTTGCTTGAGTCAGGGTTGCAAGATTTTTTTCTAATAAAAGCTAGATGAAGGTGATCGGTCACCTGAGAGCTTTGGGCCTGTAGCTAACTTTCACCTCCTTTCATCCACTTATAAGGGGGAACAGGGCTCACTGTGCTTTTCAAAGCCTGGGTGGTAGTGGTGCTACTGGCACCCTTTATAAAATCACCTAGTGGTTAAAGCAATCCAGTAACATAACTAAGGAGATGGGGGGAGGATAGGGGGGTGAATTGGGCAGGAGCCCAGGCACCCATTTAGGTGCAAAAATAGCAGCCACTGCAGTTGTCATCTGACTGTGCCACCAGTAGACAGTGGGCACATCTACATGAGACATTTACTGGAGAGCAGCCTAATTAGCTCTTCAGCAAAGTCTCTGTGTTTACACATGTGGTCTATTAGGTTGCAGTAAACTAATAAATGCTGCCTTAAGCTAGTACTTGTAAATACAAGTACTATCCTGCAGTGGTGTTATTTACTGTGCAACAACACGTGTAGATGGATGGGCCTGGCTGGGGAGCACAAGGGTGCTTTAGTTTGAGGGCTGCCTGCCGCCTGACCCCTCACTAAAGTACCCTTGCACCCTAGGCTGTCAGGCTGACCACCTGGGTTCCCCAGCCAGCCACAGCTGCTCCAACTTGGCTCAGTGTGCTATGGTCCCTGGTGCACATGTAAATGCTTTGCATTAATTACATGTGTAGATGCACCCAGTGCTGCTGCTTCCCAGGGCACAGAACTGCTCCGTTTTGCTTGTAGAGCAGTCAGCCCAGAAATGGGAGATTTACCATCAATCCTACCTCCACTCAGGGTTTAAAACCCACACTGCCTATCTCCCAAGAGTATGCCTTAACCACCAGAGTGTAGACTAGTAGACTAGTCATGATGGATGTATTCCCTACCACTCCTGATAAAGGTGTCCCACTACTCCAAACAGAGGAAGCCAGAAAGAGAGCAAGAGAAGCATAAATACAGAGCATGACTTTGTAGCCTACAGGTTAGGGCATTCTCCTGGGAAAAGGTGTCCTGGAAAAAAATAATCTCTTCTCCTCTATATTTCCCTTGGGTTTCTGTGAATCCCATTCCTAGGCACCTACCTTTTTCTTTGCCTTAAAGCAGGGATTCAAGTGCCTGTTTAGAAGCTTGTATTCAATTCAGCTGCAGTGCCTGTAAGTCATTTGTGAATTTGGTCCTTTTCCCCTTCATCATACAGGAGTAGCTAGCTGCTTCTCTTTTCTTATAAGGAAAGACATGATTACAGACAGCTTGGACAAATCGACCAGTTCAACTGTTTTAAAAAGGATTGCAGCACAATTACAGCATTCAAGGATACCTTGTAAGTTTTTATCACTGCTTCTATTTCATTTAAAAGTTTCCTGAGAATAACAAAAAGTAGCATTCAAAAAATCTGTTGAATTCTTTGCATTGTCTGCTTCAGAAGTACCTCCTGCATCTACAGCTAAAATGAGCTGGGCCGAGACATTGAAAATCATCATCCTGAGGAAAGCAGTAGGCATACACTCTACATATTAGTGCACAATAAAGCAGAAGGTGTTTATTCAATTGCTCAACAATGGGTGCTAACGGGTTGTTTGTGCTGTATAAGGACAGCTTTTGAGCTGGTAACAAGAGAAATCAGTCTGATGATGCCTCTCAGCCAGATTCTCTCAATCAGCCAGACATAAACTGGACATTAGAGAAAAAAAATACCTTTTGAGAGATGGAGAGCAAATTGGGCACTCAGTTGTGAATAAGCTACTGGACAGGATAGAAAGTGGCTTCAGATGACAAAGGATTGTGCTTTAAACCAGAAACATACTGTCTGCCCTCTTTAAGTTACATAAATGTTCAACATCTACTTCTCTTTGGTATTTGACATGAAGTACAAGGATGTTGACGGAATAGAAAGTTTGCCATTTGTGGCAAAGGAGAAAATGAGGCATCATCTACAGGTATAGATACCTTACACACAAAAATCTTTTGAAGGAGAAGCAGGCTAAAACCCTAATGATAATTTTTAACAAAAAACGAGAAACTAGGGAAACTCCAAAGGGCTAGAGGACTGCCAACAATATGTACAAGTTCCAGCATCTAAAACAGGTAAAACAGGATGACTCAGAACTATAGTCTGGTGTCAACAAGTAAAATAATGTAATGGTTAATCTAAGACTTTGTCCACAAGGAATTAGAAAGTAAGCATATAATTAATGCTGGTCAGTTTGGCTTGCAGAAAACTGATTTTGTCAAGCATTTTTTAAAATAGAATTATAGGTCTGGCTTATTGGCTTATCACAATAAACTTCAACTTACTTCCATAAAAATATTTCAATTAAAAATCTTGTGTTATGCGGTATTATTTGGTAGGGGTGCACCGATAGCCAATATTTAAGGAGGCATATTGACTGATTCTGATCTGATATCCAATACAGCTGCCATCAGCTGGTCAGTCAGTTGTGGTGGAAGGGGAGGGAGGAAGGGAAAGGGGAGTCAGAGGGCAGATCAATGCCCCCTGTGGTAAGGGAGGGGGTAGGGGCAGGGGCAGGCATGTGGGAAGGAGGCATGGCTCATGGTGGCAGGGGTGGCTCGCACTGCTGCTTGCACCTTGAGGGGGGGCACGTGCCTCCAGATCTGCTCAGCATGGGGCAGGCTGCAGCTGCGGGGTGGAGCCGGAGCTGGAGCTGGGGCTACATGGGGACCTTCTTAGTGGGTGCTGGGCTTGGAGTGGGCTCCAGTGGTGCTGGGAGGAGGCTGCAGCCACCCCAAATTTCACCCCCCAGCACAGCCCCTGCTGAACGTCCGATCTCCACCCAAGTTCTGGGCAAAGCCGCGGCTGCCCCAGGTGGTGGGTGGTGGTGCAGGGCTGGGAGCAGAGCTGTGGCAAAATTTGGGGTGGCTGCGGCCTCCTCCCAGCACCACCAGAGCCTGCTCTGAGCCCAGCTCCTGCTGAGAAGTGCCCTGCGCAGTGCCAGCTTTGGCTCCACCCTGTAGCTGCAGCCCGCATCACACCACGCAGATCCAGGGGCACATGCCACCCCCCCCGTGTCCTCCCAGAGTGCAAGCAGTGGTGGGAGCTGCTCCCCCCATAAGCTGCGCCTCTGTCCCATACCCCCCCGACCCTGGCTGGGCAACACCTGCTCATGTCCCCTCCCTCATCGCGGGGGGAGTTGATCTGCTACCCCATGCCCCTTCCTCCTCCCCTTCCACCACAATGAACTGACAAGCTGGAGGCAGCCCTCTATACTGTCGGCTCTGCTCCATGCCATGCAGTGGCTGCGCATTTATCAGCCAAATTATTGGCCCCATTGGGCCGATATATACAATTTTCTTTATATCGGTACTAATCCAATATTGGACCGATGTATTGGTGCACCCCTATTATCAGGACACAAATTAGATGGATAAAAAACTGGCATACTAGTAGATCTCAAAATATAATTGCTAGTGGGGAAATATCAGAGTTGGACAATTACTATTATGGTGCCCCAGGGATCATTTTCCTTTCAACACTTGAATATTCCAGCAGTTCTTTAGTCGATAATGTAAAATCTTGCTAGTTAAGTTTGCAGAAGACAGATTACAGAACTAGGAAATAATGACATCAGGTTATTGTTTATACATTGAATAACCTGACTAAATTGTCATTATTCAATTAAATGTGCTTTTTAGAATAGCTAAATAAAGGCAATGTATGTGGCAGCAAGTAAAGCAGGCTCAGTTTACAGAATAAAACATTTTAGCTTGGAAAGCACAGACTTGGAGGCAGACTTAAAAGTCATTTTAGAAAATTACTTCAACTTAATCTCTTTGTATGTTGCTGTGGCAAAAAGACTTATGCAGTCCTTACATGTAAAAATGGGAATGTCAAGTCAAGGCAGGGAAATTATTTCTGCTGAACCCAGCTTTGGTAAGACCACTACAAGAAGAATCCTGTATTCATTTCTGACGTCCATGCCTCAAGAAGGACGTGGAAATACTAGGGAGACTCCAAAGGAAGGCAACAAAAATTATCCAGGGGCTGCTAGGAAAGCTTTACAATGTGAGGTGAAAGGAATTTAAGTTATTTTGTTTTCTCAAGCCAAATTGTGAGGAACAGATTAGACTACAAGATTAGACTACATGACCTTAAACTCTATGAAATCCACCCAATTATTTACCATTTTCCGATGAGTTTTTCATGGGGTAAGCCTCTTGTAGACAGTGAGTCAGCACGTTTGGTCTGATAGTTCATTTTAGTTGAATGCATCCAAGCTTGGGAACTTTAAGAACCTCCATTTAGGGAAACATGCTTATCCCTGTAAACCAAACACAGATCTCACAACATGGGCATCATCAGCATGAATTTTACAATCATTTTTAAGACTGGAAGAATACTGTCATGGTGATGACACCACCACCATCCATATACGGTAACTGCTCTGGACAAATACAAATCATTTGGATGTATTTGCTCAGCTGCAGCACGGTTTCAAGAGTGGATCAGCATTAGGCTGCTTGCTCCCTTCCTCTGTTCCCTCATAAATGAATGTAACATGTCACAAGGGTAGGATAAAAATATTATTTCTTTGTATTCATAAATGATTCTGGGTTTCTACCCGACATCAAAGCATTTGAGACAAAACTCACAGTTGTCTCGCAGAGGCTTTATGCCTTGAGTCTCCCACCAGGCCTCAAGTCTCACAAGCCCAGGTCAGTGTTTTAATGACACAAGCTCTCCTTTAATCTTTCTAAATCCTTCATTCTCCGAAACTATTTGCTCTGAAGTCAAAGCATAAGCATCTAGCTAAGGGAAGGCTAAAAACAAAAGAACTGCTAAGCCAACAATGGAGATGAGTGATATTTAATCAGTAACAGAAGTACTGCTGGAAACAACAGAGGTTAAATATAGCGATGAAGGAGCGTGCTAATATGCACGATGATACATAGTTATTTCTGACATGTAACTGAACAAAATGTTTGTCACTTGCATGATATTAAACTATATTCTAAGGCCGTGTTTTAGAAAGGGACCAAGTGTTACTTTATCTCCTTCCAATCCTGTCCTCAGTCTTCAGGCTCCTGCCCTCTATTTCCTTGTGTTAGATTCTTGCAATTCACCTTATTGAGAAAGGACACATCTGGGGTATTAGATCATGAGAAGAGACTGGGGTTGACGTTCCAGAACTGTATTCTTCTCTTTGGTAAGATGATGGATTCATCTGTACAATGTTAGTTGATTTCAAAAACAATTTATTAAAAAGAGAAAATAAACTACAGAACGTGTTTGCATAATAAAACTAATTGTAATTCTTTGTAAAGCCCAATGGTTACAAAGGAAAGAACATCTCATAAATTTTCCTTTGTTAAGAAATAAATAGTATTGATAGACCCAGGCTTCTATCCCCATGTGTTTATCTTTTACTAGTAATACCATGTGGTTATAAAGTCAGCAATAGAAGTGCTTGGATTTGAACCAGGTAGAATAGTGTTCACAGAGTTATTCAGAACTACCTACTTCATTCCTAATATAAGCATTTTTACTCCAGCAGAGGCCCAGATATGCACAGAAATGTCATGGATGTCAAGACTATCACTGATCATCAAATCACAGATCTTCTGTACCACTACCACAAGCTACTACTGCATTAGCAAAACGCAATAGCTTTACTTCAGTCTAGCAGCTTTAAATAAGATAAAATCTCATACCCCAGATAATTTAGTCAAGCTTGTCCTGATTTCCTTGATCTGTGCAGTTCAAGTCCCATTTGAAATCCAGAAACAACCTGCGCACAAACACTGTACTGCAGTTACTAGATCAGACTGATCTTGGGACTTTTAGCACCAAAATCCTTACTACCTGACCTTGAGGAGGACTCCCTCACCTACTGGCAAAGATACGAGATACATAGTCTGCGGCCTCTGCAGTAGATATGATGAACTACCCAGTTCAGTGGACTGTACTATTAAATACCCATTGTACTGGGTGATAGAAATCCTGCCTCCTCATTACCAATATGTATTTGGAGTAATTTAACTGAGGGAATCTCTCAGGTTGCTTTTATGTAGTGTTGCGTCCAGGACCCACAGAGCATGTTGTAGCACTGCTTGGCCTGCCCAAAAAATGCCAATATGGCACACAACTGAAGGGCTCTACCTCGTTAGAGGGCACAATTCCCATGCAGACCTTTCCTGGGTGTGTGTTTGCTTTATTGTAATCTTGCCCATTTGCTGTTTATCCACAGGTCTCACCAAAGTCCTCTTCTGATTCATGATATTTGTTCTCTTCCTTTCTTCCCTCTGTTCCTTCTTCCTTCCCTTCTTGTTTATCCTCTCCCCTCTATAGTACACAACACTTTTTCCTACATGGCTTCCTTCCTCTCTCAACATCCCCTCCCTGCAGCAGATATCTAGGTCTAACGTCTGCCCCTCCTTTGCTCTGGTAATATTTGCCCTAGCCCTGGCCTGCCCTCCAACATTCCCATTTGCCCTTCCTGCCCTCTTCCCACTCTTTCAAAATCAATTGGCCCATATTGCCAAGCCTAATCCCCTATTTGTTACATTTCCAAATAGGTACATTTCTGATTCACTGTGTTCTCTCTATCATGCTTGGGAGGAGTTTCCCATAAATAGCAATGTAATGATACCATTGTCCTTCTTCACGTTCTTCCTTAAAACTCTCCTTTTCTGCATTGTCTACAAAAGATCTGATAGCTGTTGTCAAATGTTGGGTCACTGGTATTCTTAGACATATTATGCTGAGTAATATGGTCTCATCAATTTCTTGTGCTCCCTTACCCTTCTGTCTGAATTGTCCATTTTTTAATATTTAGATGGTAAGCAATATAGGACAAGGAATATATTTTTCTTCTGTTTGTGTATAGTACTTACCATAATAATGTTCTACTATTTGATTAGGGCCCCATGTTGCTGTGGTGCCACAACGAATAGCAAAAACAAGTGTACTTCTTTTTTGTCTTTTTAAAGAAGAAAATCGATAAGACTATTTGTTTTTGCTGTAGATGTTTCACGTGTCAATCTATTGATCAATAAATGTATCTAGCACCTTCATCCACAGGTGGTGTCAGAGAGAGGATTGTTCGTGGAAGAATACAGCAAGAGGTGTGAGGAAGGGTATTCAGATTGTCCATTTTCATTGCTAAAACTAGTTTTTTTAAATTCTCCATTGGCCTGGCCAAATGAACTTTTGCTATGGGTGATATTCATTTGTATCTCAGATTGCTTGCTGTTCTCATGTTTTGGTTCAAGCATATTATTATTATTATTACTACTACTTAATTATAACAATAGATCCCTATTCTGAAGGTCAATATTTATCATTTAGTGTAGTTGAGCACTGCCACAATCAGTGTTCTACATTTTTAATACATTCTTTAATAATATGTTTCTATTAAAGCCATTTTATTACTGCTGAATGTGACCATAATTACCATTACTGAATGTATTATAATGTTTTTTTTAAATTCTATGATGCCAAATTCTGGCCCTTTTCAGAGGTGGTGTGTTGGGAAAACCCCCCAAAGCTCTTACTTGTGCATTTTTCTTCTGGAGATGAATCATAGGCAATTAACAGGAACAACTCTAATTAACTGGCATAATTAAAAAACTAATAATGTTTAACATTATTGTTTTATACAATGACATTAGCTTTAACAGCCTAGCAACACATCAAGGCTTCATTTACATAGTCACCAAGTATATTATTTATTCTTGGTTTCTTTGGTAACCAAATTGACAATAGGAACAGCAATGTGAATTCCTAAATTGTTTTGCCATATAGCTTCATAATTTATGCCATTGGCAGTAATTGTAATGTCTGTATAATTTCCTTTTAATTATCGACTAATGAAATTTACATTCATTTGGGTAAAAAACAAATATTCACATTCAACTTCCAATCACCTGTCCAAGTTTCCAATCAATTTGCTGATGTTTTGTGCCTATGTTTATCATTTTAAATATCAAGTTGTAAAAGAAGTATTGAAATCTCTTTGATTATTAGCAGTTGGAGGAATATCGATTAATACATGTGTTCCTACTGAACTCTTCTACCTTTAATAATTTAGAAGAACCTTCTATCAGAAAAGAAGAGATAAACTACTGACTTTTTTATATTAAACTCTAAGGATTTTACGTGGAATTAATTCTGTAAACTTTAATTGCAGAATAATCTCTGCCTGTTCCCTTATCTCTTGATTTATTACAGGCATTTATTTCTAGTTTGAAAATTTCTCATCAGTTTCCCAGGGAATTAATTTAGATTTCCAAAAAGAAAAAAAAAAGGGTGTGGGGAAGTAAATTGCTTTTAAATTCAAATTAAGATGCTAATTACAATAATTATTTCTTGAAATTATATAGAAATTTTATACTTTTGAGTATAGTCATTTTGGGGGAAAATGTGGTTTTCTCATAATCTTAATTGAGTTGTACTTTTGAATGAAATAACACTTTACTTCAGTTTATGTTAAATAATGACACTTGGGAAAAAGCAGAATAGGTGTAATAATCTCTTGTTTTAGGCCCTGATCCTGCCAACACACACAAGGGACATTCATGCCATTTACACACAAGCCTAATTATGTGGAGCATCAAAAACTGATTTTACGGGTGTAACACTGTTGAAGCCTGTGTGACTACATTCATGTAACTAAGGCTGTGGACAGATATCAGGTTATAAGGTTTTAAAGGACTGAGGGAAATTTACTAATGAGGACTGTGGCAGTTGGAACAATATAACTCTTTCATTTTCCCACTCCTATACTGATACGGTGGTAGAAAGGCCTAGGATGATGAACAAATCAGGAACAGAGGTTGGATTAGGCAGTCTTCAAGCAGTTGAAAAGTATATTTAAAATGTCTGAGCTTGTAAAAATGAGGGATTATTACTTCCCTGATATCTGTTGGGGAAAATAACATAGCTTGATGTGAAATGTCCAGCATGTTCTTAATATGCTTCAGAAAACATGGGGGAAAAAACCTAGGTCATCTATCTGGACCACTAGGGTAGGGGTTCTACAGAAATGTGAGGCAGAAAAAATAGATGTGTGGGTTTATTCCTGAATGGAAACCTGAGGGTCGAAGGAAAGCTTGGTGACAGCGATCATGAGTTGATCACTTTCTCTATCCATTGCAGAGCTGGCAAATCAGTCAGCAATGCAGAAATCCTTAACTTTAGAAAACCTGACTTCCATAAGCTCAGGAGGTTGGTTGTTGAGGCCCTGAGAGACCATGATCTGACAGGGAGGGAGAGTCCATGATGAGTGGTCGCTTCTTAAGGAAATAATCCTAAAAGCACAAAGGAAGTCTGTTTTGGCCTGTAGGAAAGATAGAAAAAGAGCTGGGAGACCCCCTTAGCTCAATAGGTAACTCATGGACCTCCTGAATCTGAAAAGAGAAGCTTATAAGGGATAGAAGTTGGGAACTACCACTAAGGAGGATTATGCAGCACTGGCCCACAACTGTAGGGAACAGATGAGAAAAGCCAAGGTTGAAACCAAACTCAAACTGGCTATGGGATTACCAAAGACAATAAAAAGTCCTTCTTCAAATACGTGCAAAGTTGGAAAACAAAACAAGGGCAACATCGGCTGAACCAAATGGGGCAGCTGACAACCAACACCAAGGAAAAAGCTTATCTCTTCAACTGTTGTTTTGCATTGGTTTTCCACCAGCCCAAGGGGATCACCCTGCCTGACAGGATGTAGGACTACCTGGGTAAGGGGGATCATATGCCTATCATTGGCAAAGTTCTTGTGAGGGAACACCTTAAAGGCTGGACACCCACGAGTCAGCTGGCCCAGACAGAATGCACCCAAGAGTGCTAAAAGAGTTGGCTGACATCATAGCACAACCAATGGCAAGGATATCTGAGAACTCATGGTACTCTGGAGAGGTTCCAAAAGATTGGAAAAGGGCCAATGTGGCCCTATCTTCAAGAAAGGAAGGAAGGAAGATCCAGGGAACTACAGGCCAATCAGCTGAACCTCAGTCCCTGGAAAGATCTTGGAAAAAATTATCAAAGAAACCATCAGCAACAGGCTAACAGAAGGTAACATTTTGAGAGAGAGCCAACATGCCTTCATCGCAGGTACATCTTGCTTGACCAACCTCATTTCCTTCTATGACTAAGTGACACATCACCTGGACAAGGGTGAAGAGGTTGGTGACATATACTTGGATTTCAAAAAAGCCTTTGACTTGGTCTCTCATGATGTCCTTATGGTAAAATTGGGGAACTGCGGCCTTGATAACCTCACAGTCCAAAGCCTGGGGAACTAGCTCTGTGGTCAGACCCAGAGAATGATAGTCGATGGAACTGAGTCAACATGGCATATGGTGACCAGTGATGTCCCCCAGGGTTCAGTACTTGGACCAGTACTCTTTAATATATTCATAAATGATCTGGATTTGGGTGTCAGAAGCGGTCTGGCCAGGTTTGCAGATGACACCAAATTATGGGGAAGTGTAGTCATGCTAGAGGATAGGCTGGGGATTCAGGCTGACCTGGACAGACTCACAAGGTGGGTGGATTAAAACCTGATAGCATTCAACATGGAGAAATGAAAGGTGCTCCACCTGGGCAGAAAGAACTCACATCATACCTATAGGCTTGGCAATGCTACACTCACTAGCACCACGACCGAAAGAGACTTGGGGGTCATGACTGATCACAAGATGAATGTGAGCCACCAATGTGATGCTGCAGCCAGAAAAGCAAATAAAACTCTGGCTTGCCTCTACCGATGCATCTCAAGAAGACCCAAGAAGTCATCCTCCTGCTTTACTAGGCCTTGGTGAGGCCACAGCTGGAGTACTGCATTCAGTTCTGAGCTCCAGACTTTAGAAAGGTTGTGGAGAAGCTTGAGAGAGTCTAGAGGAGAACCATGCAAGACAGCAAGAGAGCAGGTCTTATGAGGAGAGGCTGAGAGGCATGGGACTCTTCTGCCTGGAGAAGCAAAGGCTCGGGGTGACTTAGCGGCAGCCTATAAGTATATAAGTGGTGTGCATCAGGAATTGGGAGAGCTTCTGTTCACCAGGACACCCCAAGGGAAGATAAAATCTAATGGTCACAAACTGCTGGAAAACTGTTTTAGACCGGACATAAGAAAAAACATTTTAATGTCCAAGTCTCCAGAGTCTGGAACAGACTCCCCCCAGAAGTGGTGCAAGCACTGGAAACTTTTAGCCTGGATACTTTTAAGAAATGCTTGAATGCTAATCTTGGTGGGGTGATCTGACCCCAGCTGACTTCCTGCCCTTTGTGCAGAGAGCTGGACCCAATGATCTCATGAGGTCCCTTCCAGCCCTCATGTCTATGAAATCTATGAGAAAGCAATATACTAAGAAACAAAGAATGCAGAGCTCTTTAATGCCTTTTTTGCTGCAGCCTTCATGAAAAATGAATGGTGACCAGAAATGTGAGGCAGAAAAGATAGCTCTGTAGGTGACAGGTAGTATCCCAAAAGAATAATATAGTGCCATTTTTTAAAAAAAGGAAAGGAGCATCCAGGAAATTATAGACTGGTCAAGCTGACTTCACTATCTAAGAAGTTACTACAGAAAATTATACAATATAAAGTGTGTATATATCTGGAGGATGAAGTGGTGATTGATAACAGCTTGTAAAGAACAAAATATGCCAAATCAACTTGATTTCCTCTTTAAAAGATTAACTGTTTTGGTGGATAAGAGGAATGAGGTCAATTAAATATACCTGGGATTAGTATGGCTTTTGACACAGTCCCTCATACAATTTCATATGTAATTAACACTTCAGAGTCTGACTGGTAGGATGTCTCAAGGAGATCTACACATATAGAAGAAAAACTATGCAAATGACAGCATAGGATAAAATTAGCTTTGCAGAAGAATGGTTGAGAAGCATCTGGAGTTATGGCGGGTTACAAACTCAACACGAGTCGGTATACAGATGATGCTGCAAAAAAGCAAATGCATTTTTGGGCTATATTAACAGAAAACTTGTATACAAGACATAAGAGAAGATAGTTGCATTCTACTCCACATTGGTTACGCTTCTGTGGGAGAATTGTGTGAGCACAGCATTTTAAGAAGGATATAAATAATATGGAGAGCATGCAGGTATGAATGATGAAGAAGAAAAAGAGATTGGAGGCCACATCACCTGCGGCAAGACCGAAGATTAAAAGAAATTAAGGGGGTCGTGATAGGAGTTATCAAGTATTTGAAAAGCTGTCATAAAAAGGCCAAACAATGTTCTCTCTTTTCTCCAGGGACAAGACAAAATACAATAAGTTTAAACTACAACATAGTAGCATTTTCCTAACCATAAGAGCAGTAGGGCAAAAAAAAAAAATACTGCCTAGGGAAATTATGGAGTCTTTCTCGTTGGAGTTTTGCAAAAAGAGGCTGAATAGGCAACTGCCCTGGGTGGCTGAGGAACAATGAGACCTATATCTGAGAAAGGGATTGAATTAAATGAATCTCAAGGTTCCTTCCAATACTGTGATTTTAAAAGTGGACTATATTACTATGATTTGGTTTAGCTCTACTTCCACCTGTGAAGAAACGTACAGATGAAAATAATTATATTAATTCAGCACGACTCGTGGCAAACCAGTGTAACTTAAAACTGGTGTAATTACCTGTACATACCCTAAGTGGAGAATTTGTTCAAATGCCCAATCTTGTGTCAGGCCATTCTTGCACCAGGCATCAATATGTTAATTGTGCTGAATGTGTAATAGTGCTAAGGTAAATGCTCTCTCATCTTGCTCAAGTGAGAAGACAGTGAAATATGTGAAATTAGTGAACTGAGTGAAACTAGTGACTCAGTACAATGGTTCTAGGAAGCTCCCAGGAGCAAACTGCTGAAACTTCTGCCACAGCTGGAAGGGGATGTTACAGCGGTATGTGATTGTGATGGAGTCATTGGTTCCTTATCTCCTTTTTCTTTAGATCAGGTTAAAGGGGAGTCCCAATAGGGGCAATACTGGCTGTACTTCAGTGAACAGATGGCAGGCCAAGTGAGCTATGAAGTCCATCGTACGAAATTACCTTTATGTGTTTCCACCATAGGTTTAATGTGAATCCAGATGGGACAAATTAAATTATTAAAGAATAATCTTGGCTAAATCTTGATGGGAAACAATTATTGTTTCACAGACCCATCAACACCTTTAGTATAATCAAGTACATATGGACAACCAAAATATAGTAGAAAATTGGTGATTATAGATGTGATCCGACATCTTAAGTGTAGAATTATACATGTGATCCTACATCCTACATCTAGCCCTATAGGCTATGGGAATCTGGCTATGGGAATCAAGGACAATAGAAAGTCCTTCTTCATATACCTGGGAAGTCAGAAAAAAACAGAGGCAACATCGGACCCTTGCTGAACCAAAAGGGGCAGCTGACAACTGACACCCAGGAAAACGCTCATCTCCTCAATGATTATTTTGCATTGGTTTTGCACCAGCTCAACGGGATCACCCTGCCTGACAGGATGCAGGACTACCAGGGTAGGTAGGGTATCCATCTCTTCATGGACAACAGCAAAAGGTCGGCCTTGCAGTGCATCCAGAAGGTTGATAAACATAGGCCTTTAGGGATCTGGGACTCATAGGAAACGGGTTCCAGGAGCCCAGGGAACACATTTCTTTATGCTAGGTGTATACCCTCCCATATCAATTGAGCTGTGGCTCTTCAGTATGCCACAGGGAGAGTTTCTCTCTTAGATAAGTAGATCCCCGATCATGTAGTGCTTCATACACAAAACAGTTTTGTCTTTTCAAAGGCATGCTGGAACAGGTATGTATATTTGTCATGCAGGTGCTCAGATAATCATAAAGAGAAGATGTATCTCACAAAATGTAGGAAGCGGGTTCCAACCTTCTGTGGTACTGCCATACAACAAATGAAAAAGTATAGTTGTATCACTTTTAAAGCCTCCACAGAAGTGGAATCAATACAGTGTCAAAATGTACTCAACTAATTCAGAGATTTCAAATGCTCCATTTGGGGGCATTTCATGACTATGAACTTCTCTACAGAACTATGGGTCCTTGGAAAAAATGAATGTATTGCACTTCTCCATATAGCACGGATTTACTGATTATTAATTTTAGGCCCTGGTATTGCATAAAAAGTGGCTTGGTAGAAACTGATGTCTTGTGCACATCTCATTGCAAAAACAGAGATGGGGGCCCAGCCTTTCTGCAAATGTATTCCGGAAGATCTGATTTTCCAGATATTAGAAATAAATCCATAGTTATGTGAAAAAATATTAATGCAATTTTTGTCCTGCTTTGTTCAAATAATAGCAGTAGTTGCATATCAATACCTGATATTTAATCACCCCATCAACTAATCAGGGCATATTTTCATGTGGGAATGCCCCCTTAACAGCTTAATACATTGCTTACCTCAGAGGAAATATCTTCTTCTGAAGTTTAGCTTCATCTTGATTTAGCCTCATCTTGATTTTCATTTCATTGCAAATCACATTTTTCATGAAAAATCACTTAATTTTGTGACTTTCATGAAAAATGAAAAATTGTTATTTAAACCAAGCCCTAACCATAGCATTTGCAAAGTCCTGGTCAGTTGTATGTTCCAGGTAGCATACAATTTGGTTCATCTGAATTGTCTCTTCATTGCTGCAGAATTATTTCTGCTGTGAAGAATTTTCTTTTTATTTTGTGGATAAAGTCACTAGAATTCAGTCACAGCTGCCTCCCTCCATGGGAGTAGGCCAAGCCCTTGAAGAGACAAATTCTTGTTCTTCCCTGCTTGAATTTCAGGTGGTGTCTCTGATGGAGGTCCTGGGAGCCCTTCAGGTAGCAACTTTATTTTGGGACCCATAATTTTGATTGGGGAGGGAAACCAAATCCACAATTTAAAGGACCAGGCCTTGTTGTCACCTTTATCCCATTCAATTGAAATCTTTAATCTCTTCTCCATTGCTTTCCCCCACCCTGATATTTATAGAAGTTTTCACTATCTTATTTTTAAAGTTAGCTTTCTGCTTTCTACCCCTTTTAAAGGTACAGGTTTCCCTCACTTTATGCTGTACATGCGTTCCTGGAAAACGGTGCATAACTCGAATTTGCATAATGGGCACCCACTTTACAGTGTAACAAATAAGGATATGTTCCAAGACCTCAACTGTACTGACCCCCAGACCCATTTCTTCCACTTTTACAAGACCATTTCGGTACTCACCAACAGCAGACAGTACACGCAAGCACAGGGTGGTGGTGATCATTTAGTTGCTGTGAAAAGAGGGTGGTGAAAGGTGTTAGAGTTAGTGAAGTCCTTTTGCGCTTCATTGATGGACCAAGGAGAGGGGTAGGAGATAAGCTAGCAGTAGGAGATAAGCTGGCAGGACGCTTAGAAGCCATAATGGGGAGGGCAACTACAGAAACACAAGTTGCAGACAAGGAGTGAGGAGCACAGATCCACACAGGAGACTATATTTTGGTGCGCATCACTCTGACAATGCACTGCACAAAGCAGCTGACTGCAGGCTTCCATCGCACCTATCGCAAAAGACTGAATTCACCTTGCATATAATGAATTTTTGGTATAAAAAGGGCCATTGCATAAGAGCGAATTCGCACATACAGAACCAGCATCAAGTGATGCAAACCTGTATTTGGCTTTTTTCCCCCATTGTTTTATTTTTAGCTGTTCTTAATGCATAACTCTGCCCCGCATTCATGTGTGTATCATAACCTTATATTATATACGAGGTGGTTAGTAATAAAGGTAAGTTCATTCGCATATAATACAATCCATGCATTGTATTATAATTAGTATCCATATACAGTCTATGGAGACTGCAGTGTTTAGGTATCTTTAAAGTACAGGATTGGTAAAGAGAAGTCATTCCTTTCTGCTGAAGAGTAGTTTCTAGTGCTTTCTTCTAGAATTTAATGTTGGTGAACAGAGCTCTATAATATTAACCTGACACCAAGAAACGCTCCCTCCCCAGACCTTTTTTATAATACTTTTATTAGAGCACAAGGATTGTAAACTATATATATTTATATTTTTCAACTAGCAACATACATTGGAAAACTTTGTTTCATAAAAGCAGTTCCTCCTTACTTCCAGCACCAAGGACAAGGCTAAAGATGATGCCAGCCTTGACCCACACCCCTTGAACACTTATCAGACACATATACTTCTGGGAGAACTTGCACATAAAAGTAAGTGTGTGCATTAGTGTTTTCAGGGTTAATGCCTTAAAATGGTTCTCTTAGGACTCAGCTCAGGCACTTTGCCTCATACCCAGAAGTGCCAGCAATCTCATTAGAACATTGTTATCTCTATCCTGCCCCATGTGGAGTAGGGCCCCATTCTCCAAATAGTCCCACTGACCCTGACTATTTAGGATATTTTTATTTGTCAACCTATACTATGCTGATTCTTGTTACAAATGCCTTATTCTAAAATGAATCCCACAAAAATAATGTTTTGTCAAGGCTTAATTGCAGTATTTTGATCCCTGTCGTGTAGTTCTCCCAATGTATGAGTAGTTTCCAGCATTATGCTACTTGCAGAGTGGGGTTCTACACAATGAAAAGCAGAATTGGGTCTTGGAGATAAAGACCTGTGTGTCAAAGGAGTTGCTTTTTTTTTTTTTTAATCCACACTCATTTTTTCAGCTATTCTTCGTAAGGGATTGCTTCGGCAGTTTCTGATGTGCAACGATATAAAGGACCTAACAGAGCACAATCTCCTTAAAATAAAAGGAATGGGACATTTTAAAGAAATGAGCATCTGTGATTTAGCTAATTTTACTCAGCAAGCAGCAATTGTGATCCATGTTTGGGTCCACTGAACAGCATTTCTATAGCAGTTGAAAATTCATTTCATTTCATTATCTGAACTGTTCAAGCACCCCAGTCTGGATCAGAGAAATCTTCCTAAACCTGCAGGAAACCCATTTACCCCCGCTGAGGCTCCAGCTTCCTTTCTTAGATTAAGGTAGAGTTGTCTTGCTTACAAATTCTGGCAGATATATATCTTATATATATAAGATTTGTATCAAAAAGAAAAGGAACTTTTACTGAAATCCACAGTGTATATGCGTGGCATTATTACTCTTTTCTGTTTCATTTAGGTCTGTTTCAAGGCTACTTTACTGATCTCGCATCTGTTACAAATACAGTTCTTGATACATTAGGAAGGAGAGAGCTGCCTCTGAGGTGATGCTGTGTAGAACAAAGAGAAGACCATCTACACTCTGAGATTTTACTAATGAAGAAAGTTGCAATGCCATTAAGTTGAGAAAAGAAAAAAATGCAGCCATCAAAGTGGAGTGTTTTCAAATTAGTGACAAATAAATGCAGAGATGTTTGTGGTTGTAAAGATTCTTGACAGCAAGTACCTACCCTCATCAAGAACATGACTCTGCCTCCCAACCCACAATGCAAAATCTGACCTAGATTCAGTTCTTGCTTATGCTGGTTCCATACACAATAATTTCACAGAAATTAAGTGATTTACTTCATATTGGCACTACTGTAAATGAGATGAAACATTACATAACTTATTTCTATCATTAATATTAGGTTCCTGTGAATGCAGAACATGTACAGAATATATGGCAGATTTCTGCATTGTGTGCCAGATTATTAATTTGGACATACATGAATACATTCAGATGCACTGCATTAAACGGAGAAGGCTTAGATCAATTAGATCAGAATTCAATCCCCTGGAATAACATGCAGAAACTACATGTGACTATTGGTCCCATGAGAGGTTATTATCAAATAAATTAGCAAAACTGTTCTAAAGTACCCATACATACTCACAGAAGGTAACTAAGATGAGACCAATGTGTCTGAAAGAGGAATTTCCACATGTAAATGAGATTCATGAGTCAGTCTGAACTCTACATTTCAATCCTGTGGGTTAAGCTTGAGTTTTTTCCCTTTGCTTTTCTCTTGGATTAAAACACTGTGTTTACTTAATTCCAAAACAAGATTTTTTCCTCCCATTCAACAAGTAACAATGTAATATCTACAGTCAAAGGCAGCAGGAATCCACCTGGCAAGGCACAGGGTGGTGCAGGACCCAGTACAGTGGCAGGTGGGCAAGGTGTGTGTGTAGGGGGTAAGGAGTCTGGGTCAGTCTAGCGATCTACCTCTCCAGCCGCTTGCCTTTTCCACTGCTTTTTCCCCTGCTGCTGCTTTCCCTACCACAGCACTTGGGAGAGAGGTATTTAAGATGACCTTCCAATAGCTAGATTCTACACGCAACGTTATAACAAACTTCTCATTTTCTGTATATGGAATCTAAATTTGGGGAGTCATCTTAATGTGAAGTCATCTTTGATTCAAGCAAAAAGGACAATTTGACAAAGAAATTTTAGGGTTCTTTTTCCCGTTTACCCTGTCACGTTAATTAACCACTCAAGATCTGATATTGAAAACAAAACTGTATGTTACATCTCTGCATACATGTGGACAGTCCAATACTCAAACCAGAGACAGACTGAAAGATGGAAGGGGTAGGATGAAATATGAAGGGGATAAAGTAAGAAGAAAAAAACAGAAAAGTGATGAAGGTGTAAATTGGAGGTGTCAGGAAAAAATAATGGAGAAGATAAAAATGAGAGAGAGAGAGCAAGTTAAGCAAGATGGACATTAAAGGCCATCTCTAACTGTCAGTCTCTAGATCACAAGGGGAGAGGAGTATTGGAATCAGTTTAATGATTGCCCAAGATACATGTAAAGAGTTGGAGGCCAAGGACTTCCTGCCATATTTCCCCCTCTCATCTCAAGCATTGTTCTGGAGACTCCTGCTTTCTTGGATTGAGCAATGGACCTAATGAAACACGTCGCTTACCCTCTGTGATACAATCATCTCTCTCTCTCCCATGAACTGTGTTTTCACCTTGGTCCTTTGTAAAACAAGAGAAAGAAAGAGAAGCGGTGATTATACAAATGCCATGTTAATGGAATAAGGATATGCTGGAACTGATCTTAGATCTGCTCCATTTTCACTAAGCACCATGATAGACTGTGAGTTCCTCAAAGCAGAAAACATTGTACTTCAGTATGTGGAAAGTTCCTTCTTGCATTTGTACTCTGTTTAATGGAGTATGGGAACACCTAATGCACAGTGGATGCTACCATAAAATGCGGCTGAACTGCTCTATTTCCACACCAGGAAGCACAGCATCTTGCAAACAGCCAGTTATGGAGGTTCACAGAATTCAGGTTTCAGCAGAGTCAATACTCCAATTCAGACAGTCTTCTGCGGAGCTAGGTGATCAAGCTGATAATCCTGTGTGATATTTAGGGTGGAAGATCTGTTGTAGCCACTATGACCTAGGAAATATGTGAGAATCAAGATTTTTTTTGGCTTTTTTGCTTTTGTTTTTGGACACACTGAATAGTTGGAAGAGAGGTTAGGTAAGCGTTTGGGCACAAAGTATCTTTCCTCAGGTCTTGGAAAGAAGCAGAAACAGCTTAAGATAAATACCAGGTAAATACCACTGTAGGCTAAATGCCAGGCATTCCCGCAGAGTTTCTTTGAATGAACCACCTAGCACAAACCTACAATACAAAAAAACTCACCCCCCACTGACTGTACATCCCAGTTGTCAAATACCATTCCGTACTTGAACGTATAAGAAGAGTCTTTAAACAGTTACAGCCGATACTGGAAGAGGACCAAACCTTGAGAGAAATATTTCTAACCCCCACTGCTTCTGGTTTTCAAATAACCCCCAAACTTCACCTTAATCATCAGCAGCAGCAAACTTCATGGTGATCAGCCAACACCAAATGGAACATGGTCTGCCTAAACAGCAAATACAAACCAGGTGAAGCCATCCACATTGCTGCAACAGTCGATACACCCCACAATGAAACCATCAGAATCCAGGGATCCGCCCCACGTCTGCCACAGCTATAGCACCTCCGATGCAATGAACGCCCTCGTGGAAACGACGTGGGTGAAACTGCTGATTATGCTAGAGAATGACTTCTCCCGGGGAAGCAATGGAGGGCACAAACACCCAGTCACTAGTGAGAGAACACTTCACAGAACAAGCCCTCTGTTTCTGACCTCACAATCATTGCCATTAAGATGAATTTACAAAACATCTTCAGAAGACTGGCCTTGCTACAAAAAAAATGGTAATTTTACTGAACGTTCAAGACCCTGAACATAAACACTGGTTTGACCTGTTACAATGTAGCTGCTCTCTGCTAACCTCTGTGTGAACTCCCCAGGTGACAGGGACCCTCTTTCCTTCTGGTAACTTCTTTGCTCGGCATGGTTACAGTCCTCTTTCACTTCTTGGGGTGACTATTTTCATTTCCATACCGGGGTTAAATAAAAGTCATTGCTTTATCTACTATGTAATTCAGGTTGTCTCTGCTTCTTTCCCAGAACTGAAGAAGGGCTGTCTTTGCGTCTTTTCCAGAGCTGAGGAAGAGCACTTTGTGCCTGAAAGCTTCACAGTCAGCATTGATCTTGAGGATACCCCCAATAAGCCTGAGCTATGTGAGCCACCCTTCTCTGACTATATCATAATTTGTAGCGCACATCATAGTTGTCCGTATTGCACCGTTTACTTGTGAAGTGGACCACTTCTAGAAATCAGTCTTCAGACTACTTCTCTTCCTAGCTTTGTCTCTGCTTACAGGCAGTGGAGCTAAGTGGGATACAGGAGGGTTGAAGTCAGGAAAAGGGAATTTTGAAATCGCTGCTGACAGACTGCATTGAAACCTGAAGACTGGGAAATTTCCAAACACAGTGCAGAAAGGGGAGGACTAGGAAGTAGGTGGTGGGAGGCTCAGTCCTGAATGCTGAAGTTCAAAACAGTGTTGAGGGTAAACCTAGATTGCTTTCAGTGCTGAGCTCAGTGGATTATAGTATAGACCAGTGGTGCTCAACCTCCAGCCTGTGGGCCAGATTGAGCCCTCCAGGATGTGTCGTCCAGGTCATGGGGCTCCCCATGGGTCCAGGAACTTGGTGGTGACAGAGCAGTAGCAGTATTGTCACTTCCCCACTACCAAATTTTTTAGACCTGTGGGGAGCCCCATAGGCTGGATGATGTGGCCTCCGCTCTAGATACTGCTGGTAATGGGATCACTTAGTAGCTGGATCTGGTGTGTGGAGTCAAGCCATGCGTGTGATTGGGTTTGCATGCCAGCCCGCACCCATGGACTGAATCTACATTGGATCAAGCCTGGGACTGAGACCCGCCCTACAGACCGACCCTGTGCCACTCATCCAGCCTGGGATACCTGAAGGTTGAGCAGCCTTGATAGAAATGGTTGGCAAATACATGCTTCGGGGAGACCTTGCAGTGGATCCTATCATTGCAGGTGTAGCCACTGTGACACAATACCAGAATAAAGCAAGAATTTTAAAGAAAAAAGTGGTCAGTGTATTGTAGGAATGCTTTAAAACCTGGCTAGACTTTTCCAAAAACAGTGCACTGAAAAATCATATTTTTACACAATTTTTCTGGTTATTAAAAGAGCATCCATAAAGTCAAATCTCTCCTTATATACATTTACAGCAGTCAGATGATTAAAGACACTTGTTTCATAAAGCTACAGAGGATGCCACCCATAGAAAGGGGAAAGGGATAATGTTGTTAACTAACCACAACAAATATTCACTCCAGTACCTCCCAGTCTATGCAATGAGCTTGCGTAACTGTGATAAGAATCAATTTTTGTATCCTTTTCCAAGTTCCCAAAAGTGATATTGTATTTACTTAAAGGGAAGCATGCAACAGTGATACAAGTGTGAAATTAAAACAACATTCATAGATAGCTAAAAACAAGTATTTTATCTTGACAAAGCAGATTAAATGAGTCCTTTACAGCTCAATCCAGAGGCATTACAACATAATACAATTACACTCCAATCACATTATAACTCATATATTCTAGAAATTTCTTAATGATTTTTTAATTATATCTTTTATTTTTGTGGAAAAACTGTAACCCAAAAGGAAACTGCTTTTCAAAAACTGAAAGCTAATAGAGTTTTGTTAATTTTCTTTTTTTGTTAATATTTTGCCACTTTTGAGCAGAGGGACCAAACTGTTTTGTTCAGTGTTTCTTTGTAAAAAAATCAAATTTCAGGGGGGAAAGTTGGAGAATTACTTTTGTTAAAGAAGAAATACTTTCTATTCTGTACTAAATATCGATAACTGAACCATGAAGGCCTGTAAAAACTGATGCCTTCATTTGCCAAAGACTAAGGCAAAAATCAATAATGCAGGAACTGACATGGGCCATAACCCTAAGAACATGTCCTTTATTACTATAGAATCTCGAGGTCTCCTCCCAGTGGTAGTATTAAGCATGTATGTCTGTGCAGAGTCATGGCTAGGAAGAAAAACAAGAAAAAAGAAACCTGGACAAAATAAAACTAGTTCAGGATGTTTACAAAAAGTATCTTGGTTTTCACTGTACACCACATGCTAAATATAAAAGGAAAATGACATAATTCATTAGGACACTGAGCAGATAGAAGGGCTCTAGAAGACTACAGAGACCCGGAGTTGGAATATTTATATGGGAAATAACTTCAGCTTTTCCCCTGGCAAAAGTTGAAGATGACAACAATTAGTGCAGGCAGACCACGCAAACCTTCCTCTTCTACAACCTATGTCAGTGTCAGCTGGTTTTCACTGACATCTTGTTCATGTGACCGAAGTAACTTGGCTTGACATCCATAACATAAAGGAATTGATGTGTTGCAGGAAAGGTAAACAGAGGGCACATCTACATGTTCATTAATACAACATTAAGTTTAGTACCTGTAACGATAGATAGATACTAACTTAACATGTCATAATCAGCACTACTGCACATTAGCACAAACGACTGGTCATTTTGTGATATTAAGACACAGTAGACTAAATCTACTGCGTATTAATTCATTAGCATGGGTTTTGCCTGCTGTGCTAATGCACAACAGAATTCGTCTACTGCCCTCGAAGCACCTTGTGTAGATACGCCCAGAGAGACCAATTTTCTGTGGGCCAAGTTGGGACGGATTTCATTTGCATCAAGTGGACTTTGCTGTACATATCCCAGCAATTATTTTGCTCTCCTGAAGTAAACAGTCTGCAACTGGGACTTGGCTGTCTTGTCAGACTGCCATGCATTTAATAAAGCTAGCGCTAGGTGGCAGACCAGTGTCACGTTACAGGCTGCACAAAGCTCTCCCACTGGCACTCTTTCTGCCCAAAGATGCATTTCATGCAGTTTTTGTCCTTATCATTAAGAAAGATCTGAAACAGGAGAAAGAGCAATGGCTGCAATGATTCATCTATATGGTATACAAAGCAGGTGGGGCTGTATTGTGCTGTAAAGCCTCTTTACATATGGAAGGAAGGAATCCAGCTACCCTGCCCAGATAATACACTTGATTTTAACTACCTGTTTTATTTTACCTTTGTGTAATTGTTGCCTGCTTCCTTGTAGGGTAAATCGTGCATATTGTAACAATGCAAAGTGACTGCAGAAAGTGATACGCATGCTTTCTCATTCTCAAACCGACTCCCAAAATGTTCAGTAAGGTTTAACTCGGGCTTAAGAACTCACCCAGGGTAGCCTGTAACTTTCTGTAGTTGCATCAGGCAAGTTTCATTGTATCCCATCTATTAGGCTTCACTTTACAATGAATTAGCTACATGACTTGAATTGGGAGTTAACAACAGTCACCAGTTAAAACCTCATCTACATTCAAGATAGCTACTGGATTGGGTTTGATCTCCAGAGACAAGGGTTTCAATTTAACACTGATCATCAGCTAAATGGAGAATCCTTTACAGAAATAATTTCAGACCTTACCTTACAGAAACCTAGAGGTAAATTGCTTAGAGACCAAATTAGTTTTCTAAGCTAAAAAACGCTACATTAATATCTTTGTGAATTGCCTCTTGCAGTCAATATTTAAGTTCCTATGGGCTGCTTCTCCTTAGTTTTTTTCTAATTTACTGTAGTTATTATCACTTTCAGTTCCTTATTCAGACTTTGCAAATTACATGTCATCCATTACATAACTAGATTCCCCATGATGCTGGGCCAGTAATGTCATGTAAAGTAGCCAGGAATTTACTCTAATGCCTAGTTAAGAAGTAATTACTTACATAAGCAGTTATAGCTGCTTTTCTTTAGTTCACTTCCAGTGTTTCCTCAGTGCTTGGAACTGTTTAGATCCTCTACATCTCCTAAGATTACACTAGGGGGCACACGAAGCACTGTTTACCCTCATTAGTCAGTTCCTGGCTATTTTCATCATCCTGTTCTTACAGCACTGGAAGGTATTTCCTGCCTCTCCTATTCCAGTCCCCTGCTATGCACAGGGGCATCTGCATCATATAAACCAGGGTTTTCAACCTTTTTTAATAAGTGTCCCCCCCCCCCCCCCCCCGCGGGCAGATGTTGGGAGGGGAAGTCGGGGGGGGGGAGGTGGTGCATAGCCTGATGCGGAACAGCAGAAGTGTGGGGTGGTAGATGACAGTGGCCACCACCTCTGCCACATGCAAACCCCCTCGCCCCCCACATCTGACTGGCCTGCTCTCTCAGGTGGTGCCTGTGCAGCCCACAGAGGGGTGCTGCTGCCCTTGCCCCACCCTGGCCCTGCTCCTGGGAGGCGGCAGCATGGGGTGGTGGGTGGCAGTGCTCTGCCTCTGCTCATGCGTGCATACCACTTAGGGCCTTCCTAAGTACCCCCAGGGGTACATGTAGCCCTGGTTGATAACCCCAATATAAATCTTTTTGCCAATTGATTGAACTCATTCAGTCGTGTTGCTTTCTCAGAGCATGTCTACACTGCCTCGGGGGCAATCCTGGGAGCACTGCTGAGAAGCGTTGCCTTTCCCACTCCCTCCTCCTCAGTGTATGCAAACCCAGAAATTAGGCAGCTTAGCCTGGCCCTGAACATGAAATACAGAGACTGAGAGAGACTCTGGGCTCATGTTCCAGACCATAATAAACTGGCTACACTGCCTAATTTCTAGGTTTGGGCCTGTAACAGAGGGCCTTCCCTGGGCCGATTTGCCTTTGGCCCGCCCACCTGTTTCTGGGCCAGTCACTCACCTTCCTTCCTGCCATGCCTTGTTGCTAATTAATTAATGATCTTAATTAGGTTGGATGCTGCCCATTTCTTGCCCCAATGCCAGGGGGTGCTATCTGTGGCAGCGTACCTTCCCTACACCGCAGCCCATGCCTCACCGATGGCATCCACTGATGTTAATGTGGGCGGCCCCACACTGGGCCCTAGACTTCTCTAATCGGGACCCCTCCAAGATTCCTCCATTCCGGTAGCCTACCCCACCTTCATTCAGGCTATCTAGCTCCCTGAAACTATTTTCCCCCCTTGGGTGTGGTCCCCCCGGGACCTTTGGCCATACAGGCCCTAGCTTCACCTCCAAGGCCAGTCAGAAACCCCAGGCCCTCTTAGCTCTGGGCATCTCTTGCGGTGGGCCCCTGGCCCTTTTGCCTGTTCTGGTCCAGGCACCAGCATCGACTAGCTGAGGGTACTCTCTCTATCAGGTCTGAGTCTCTAGCCCTGCCCTCTCCCCTGGGGTCTACCCTCTGGGTAGCAGGTGACCCACCCAGCTGTGGGAACTGGAGTTAAGGTGCCCCAACCTGCCTTTCACTGGGGTGGTAACTGGCCTGGCATTTCCTGGGGGCTCCCGTGCCATTGAGAGCACCACCAGGCCAGCCACTCCCAGCAGGGTGCAGTTTTAGGCCATGCCCAGGACCAGGCACCTCCTAGCCATCCCCTACAGCTCCTCCCTTACCTCCAGAAAGTGGCAGGCACCAACAGTGCCCTGCCAAATGGCCCATAAAGTATGCTCCTCAGAGGTGTTTCTGAGCTCACTGTAGGGACAATGTAGAGCTGGCCTCTACAGTGACTGTTCTTCTAGCACTTGCCAGACCTGCTTCACCAAAGACCTGGCCACTTCCAGTCCTCTGCTTGCCATTCTTGTGATTGTATGTTATAGATCAGAAACTTCCATCCATATTTATTATATCTTTCCTCTAATAAACTTTATATTGTGATAAACACGTAAGTGTGGGCTTAGTGGTAACCATGTCGATTCCAGTATATCCAATTACATATTTCCAGTTATGTGTGTGCTTAAATACTTTGTAGTATTGGGTGCAGCAGGCTTAGCACCTTCCAGCACCAAAACCATAAACAGGATATTTAATTAATATTTCTCATAGATTTAAGTGAATGATTTTATATTGCCCAATTATAGTTATGGTAGGGAGTGAGTTGTTATAGTTTTCCTGTCAAGATAATTTTACAGACACTAAATCTCAGCATTTCAGGAACTCTTGATTGCTTTCTGCTAGTGTATATATTGAACTGGTTTCTGATTGAAAAAAAAATGTTATCCAACAACTACATGGATAAATTCTACTGAATAAAGAAAAGACTTCCCTGAGATCTCAGGAAAGCATACATGTAATTAGTAAATGTAGACTTTTTTCTGTGCCCTAATCCTGTTCATTTTTTATTCACAGTGATTTGGTAAATAATTTCTGGGTCTACTCTTTTGTCTTTAGGTCATTCACGCACAATTCAAACTAGCATCTGATATTTTCAGTCTAAATTGTTTTGCTTAAGTTTTGAATCAGTGTGCCAGATACATGGTCTGTTGCTGTTCCCTTGCTGGGTGAACACAATTCTTGTTATCCCTTTTGATAAATCCAGATTATGGTCATTGTCCTAGAGCAACAAGTTGCTGTAATCACTCTATTACCACTTTGGAGAGAGAACTGCATCACTTGTATGCACATCTCAACTGCTGGCTTTTACCTCTCTCACAAACTCACCACTTGAATTCTCTGGGCTTCAGAACTGCATCAGACTCTTGATATCTTGGACTCCATAATCTCAATAGTCCTTTTCTATTTGTTCAAAAAGTCACTCCATTGTGTCCAGAGGAAAGCAGGGGATGGCTGTAAATATATTGAGCCTACAGAACTCCCTGTGCCTGAAATCAAAGATGTCCTTTTTATAGTAGCAGAAGAAAAATCATGGCAAAGCATGAAAAATGGTTCTGTTCTAGTTTAAAAGACCTTAACCTGTACTTTCATAGAATACTTAAATTAACGAAATATTGAATTCACAAAGAAAACAAGTATATCAAATACGGTAAGGAAATTGATACAGCCACACAATCTTCCCAATTACAGTTTTGCTTAGCACTACAGCAAAATCATAGTGTCTGATTTTAAAACCTTCAAAATTATTCACTCATTGCTTTGCAAGTCATTTTTCAGGGATCTAATATTTAATTCTGATTACAAAAACAGCATGGAGCAAGATATGGGATGATACCCTGGAGTCTGCAGAGAAAAGAATATGTTTTTCTTTGCTACTAGAAACATGAGATTAAACTAGATCTCAGGTCATAGAGTTCAGTTGGCCCTGATCCTTTTAAAGATGGATTAAAATACAAAATAAAACTCTACCCGTGTTATGGAAATGGGATACATGCTGCTGCCACATCCTTCTCAACCCTGGTTGAATGTGGTACAACTGTAACATCTTCACTTTTTTTTTCTTTGTCATGAGAGCTGAGAAGGATATATTCTAGCTACCTGGAAAAAGATCATAAATAAGACATCAATAATAGATATGGTGGTACAGACACTTAAAATGTATCTATCTGCATCCTTCAAATGAATACGGTCCTAATTTTAATGCAAATAAATATACATGTCTTCATTAATATAGTTATCCCCTGACAGAAGATGAAGTTTTCCAGGTTGTATGGGATGGTAATTTCATTTCTTAAAGGTGGTGAGAGTTAGATGTTTTGGGGGTTTCCTCAGCATCTTCTGACCAAGAGAAAGCTAAACAAAAAGATTGCTCTCCCAAACCTGTTAAGCCCAGTGATTTTGGGGAACATAGTGAGAACAGCAATGACTATTTCAGTATCAGCACAAATGGCAGGCAAGTCTTAAGGCAGATTCTGATGGAAAGTCAAAAAGGAAAACACAGAAGTTGCCACTTCTTGGCACCAGAAGCTGCACTTCTTTTCAGCTTTTATTTTGTGCTTAGCAGTTTGCCAGTGTCTGTCATTTTTTTCCATTGATTTTGGCCAAGAGCACAAGTCTTATCCATATAAGAGCAGGCCAAAGAAACCCGACAAAAATGTGAAAAATACTTTTAAGTGATCACAAAATTTTGGGTGCTTCAATTTCTGGGTGTCCAGCATGAGGAGCTTCCAGTTTTATTTGCTGAGTACTCCCAGGTTCAGATGAAGTTGTTAGGAGCTGAAGATGCAAAGCACCTCCAAAAGAGGGCCATGTTACTTCAGCTTTCACATCCAAGTATGGAGGAACTCAAAGTTAGTGACTGCTTATTGCGAAGTTTGGTTCAGTCGCAGTCCTAATAAAAATGGATGATACTGGGATGATGCCAAACTGAAGTTAATTTTTGAGCATTAAAGCTGGTTCTCCTTTCACATAAAGCATTGTACTATATGAGTTATTCCACTGAAATCAATTGAATTACCAATGTAAAAATCAGTATAAGTGAAACCACCGTGGGGACTTCAGACTTTAAACCATGAAACCTTTCTGCTTTTGCATGGCTGAAGTCCAAGATGATTTGCATCACATTGTTTTGTGATGCTATGTCTAAGGCCTTAGGAGGCAGGGCAGGGGGAAGCTTTCCCATCTGGGCAGGCAGCTCCATCCCAGACAGGGGGGAGATTGGGCTGCCCCCGAATCCCAGGGGTGTGGCGGGGAGCCTTTTCTGGGCCAGCAGGTACAGCTCCCCACCACCCCCAACAGGCTTGAGGCCAGCCCAGCCCTCCCCCTGGCTGGAACAGAGCTGCCCCCGCCAGCCGAGACATCTTCCTCTGCCTCCCCCTGGAGCTTGGGGCCAGCCCAATATCCCCCAGGCTTGGACGGAGCTACCCACCCACCTGGGACAGTTCCCCCCTAACCTCCCCAGAGGACTGGGAGCCAGCTTGACTTCTCCCAAGTTGGGATGGAGCTGCCCACCAAGTTGGGACAGCTGAGGTTAAGCCCCTGTGCTCCCCTGCCGACCTGGGGCTGGCCCCTGGGAAAGCCTGGAGCTCTCCCTGGCTGTTACAGGCTGGGCAGAGCAGGTTGGGAGCAGCCCCTGTGCAGAAAAATTCAGGCACGTGACTTGTACATGTAGATGTGCCTACTTTGTCTTTTCCATGCGGTTCAATGCATCTATACACACAGCATTCCTAATTCTTTATAAAACATTGGCACCTGAATACAGGGACTTTGGCCTCAGTTCAATAAAACACTTAAGGGCATGCTTATGCTTAAAAATACGAACAATGCTCAAATAAATAAGACGTGTGTGCATAGGGGTTAGACCCACAATAGGACTCAGATGCCTAACTCCACCCTGAACTGCCATTTAAGTATCTAGGCCGCATTCAGATGAGCAGGCATGTGCACTTGCAGTGGTGCAAATAGTAGCGGCACAAATTTGTACTGCGGTGCTTGTGCCCTTTGTTGTAGGCTGTGCCCAGCTCCCCCACTCCTGCCTGGGCTCCATGCACTGCTGGGGGAGCTGGCTGGTGCACAGGGTGCCTCAGTGTGGGGCTAGCTGGCAGGCAGCCCCCACCCTGAGGCACACTACACTTCAGGCATCTGGGGAACTGCACTCCAGCCAGCTGGGGAACGGAGCAGCTGGCTGTGTCACAGGGTGCCTCAGCTCCGGAGATCTCCCTTCTCCATGTGCCTGAGTACTGGGCCTCCACTGCAGACTCCCAGGGGAGTCAGGGGATGAAGGCCAGCGCCTTGAGTGCAATGTACCTTGCTTTACTTTGGGACCTGCAATTGGGGTGGAGAAGACTGTGCTACTGATGCTGCGTGTTGTCATGCTGCTGGTGCTGGGGTTTAGTATCACAGCTGGTGTCAGAGGGGGTGCAGGTGCAGGCACTGCTGTGACCTCCTTGCTCCCAGTGCCAGCAGAAGCCTCATGGCTGGTTGAAAAGAGCCTGCGGCTCAGCTTGGGCAGTGGGGAACTGACACCTCTCCCTCTGCCTCCTCTCACTCCCCTCCCAGACTTGGCAGCACTGGTCTTTCCAGCACGCTTCATGTTTTCCTGTGCTGGAAAAGGTGCCTGGCTGTGTGTAGTGTGTGTATATGTAGGTGTCTGTGCGTGCAATCTATTGAATCTATGCTGTGCTTTCCTGAACAGTGCCCAGGGATCACACTGTCAGGCAAAACACAGATTTCTTTTTCTTCAGGTAAAAAGAAAGAATAATTTCAAAGGAATGGATATAGGGAAAAAAAAGAAATGGCATAGGGATAACACCACTAGTATTGAAGTTAGGCGAGTATAGCTAAGCTGTGAGTGTAAGCTGTATCCTATCCAATCCTTTGCAAGTGGAAGACACACTCCCTAGTTGGACAGTAGCAGGTAGGAAGCAGTCAGAGTCAATGCCCTGCAGATGCTGCTCTCTGGTGAGAGACAGGCTGACAAAAGCTGACAGCTTAGGCACTCACAGGCTTATATGCTGTTTTTAAACATGTTAGATCCCTCCCCCAGAGCACTGGGATTGGAAGGGACCACAGGGACAGTTGGCAGACACTGGCCAGCTTCAGATGTCAGTCTATTCCCCACTTTTCCCCCTCCCTCTCCTTACTTTCTCTTTCCCTGCAAGCCCAGCTTCGAAACAACAAAACATCTTCGAAACATTTTGATTTGTTTCATTGCGTTTCGAACATTTCAACATGTCTCCCGTTTTGTTTCAGATTTGGAGTTACGGGTGTCGAAATGCTCGAAACAAAACGGCAGTCCAAATTTTGCCGTCCTACTATTTGTGAAATCAGACCTTACTCCACTTATCTCACCCATGGGGCCCTACAGAGCTCAGTCTTGAGGGTGTTCCCAGCTCATGCCTACTGATCAGGCCCAACAAAAAACACAGCCGGGGGGTAGTCCCTCTATTTTAGCCAGAGGTAAGACACTCACTCAGGATGTGGGATGCCCAGGTTTAAATTTGTCTTCTACTTAGGTTTGAATCTCCTCAGGCTGAAAAAAGAGGAGATGAGATCTGGTCTTCCACAGTCTGAATAGGTGCTCTAATCAGAGAGCTACTGGGTGAACGGGGAAACAGCATCTCCTCCTGTGGGTGTATACTACACAAAAAGGTTGGGTTGGTCCCTAACACAAGGATAAAATTCATGGCTCTCAGTTTCTTGTTGGAAGAGGTACATCCCCACAGCTCATAGTTAGGCCCCTAATACTTTTTGACGGATGGGGCTTAGGTTACACACCTTTCCTCAGGATATCCTACAACAGGGGCGGGCAATTATTTTGAGCAGAGGGCTGCTTATTGAGTTTTGGCAAGCCATTGAGGGCCACATGACAGGCAGCCATGGGCAGATAAATATTAATTTTCTAAATTTTTTAGGGGCCCCATGGGCTGAATACAATGGCCTGGTGGGCCGCATCGGGGGGCCACATTTTTGCCGACCCGTCCTACAGGCAGCTTTCACTACTGCTTGTGCAAACCCCTTTGTGCAAATGCACTATATATGGAGTCTGGTGCTTACTTAGGGGCGGTAGATTCTTCTCAGCAAAGCACCTGAAAGCTGCCTGCTACAATTCTCCCTCTTTCTGTAGGTTTCACCCTAGTGCCCTGGCTGCATTTAGGCTCTTTTTGCTGAATTCACCCAGAAGCAGAACCTTGTAAACGTCTCTTCGGTCAGAAAACTTTATCAGGAATGCTATGGCCAACATCATGAAAACCAGATTCAAAAAGCCTGTAAGTATTTGTAGGTATGTAGAATCTACACAATACACATCTTATTTCTAGATGATTCATGCTTTTTTCTATTCCAACAAAATGTCAACATAGGAAGCAAACACTGCTTGGTAGTTGAAAAGAAGAATGCTTCTTAAATCAGTGGGTACCTCACAGAATCTTTTTACTGGAAAAAAGGATCCTCTGGATTTTTAAATATTTTTTTAGCACTGGACCAATAAATCATTTTAATGTCTAGCACAGAGCTACTTTTGATGTGCAAAATATTAACGTGTATTACGGCCTTGATCTTCAGAAGTGACTAGGGTTTTTGGGTACCATTTTTGAGTGTCCAAGTTGAAATTCCAAAAAAGGACTGGATTTTCAGACAGTGTTCAGCACCACCCCTTGGAAAATCAAGATCCTTTAAGGCATCTTCATTACAGCACCTATCACTTGTCACTTGAGTATGTCATGTAAGATCTATATCTTCTCCCATTTAGTTTGTTGATTCAGTGTTTTCAGGAAGGTAGTTATTGGGAGTTGCTGACATATTCTTTAGTAAGCATGGATATCATGCTAGGGCTGACTCATAGTTGTCAGTTCTGTGGGTTTTGAATCATGATCGGCTACAAATAAATGTGCACTTGGATCTCCCTAAGGTTTTCCTCTTCTCTTACCACAGTGTGAATCGTCTTTGCATCATTGTTCTTTACAATTTTTTATATAAATAATTTAAATTATATTATGAGATAATTACATAATTGTTTTGACTAGATAAATTGCAGCAAGCAGTTTTCCTTGAGTTTTAACTTTTGCTGCTCCACACCTTTGGTATTGCATCACATCTATATTTCTCCATTTAAAAAATTCACAGGAGCCATTCATGTACAGAATGGCCCCATAGGCATCTTCCAAATTAGGTTTCAGCATGCTTAAAAATTAGGTATCTGGTCCCAGAAGGACATTTCAAAGAAACAGGGAGTCAGCAGAGAAGTTTGTTTCTTCCAGTGGGTTCTCTGACTCCTCCAACACCAAGAGGTAGCTGCCTATATTTCATAGATTTTATAGACATTAGGGCTGGAAGGGACCTCGGGAGATCATATAGCCAGCCAATAGGACATGGAGGGTATTGGGATGTGGCTGAACCCGTCTCCAGTCTGAATTTGGAGCTCAGAGACCTGAGTCAAAGCTGTTCGTTAGGCACCTGGGGTCCAGAGCCCTCACCACATGAAGACAGGCACATGGTGGTGCCAATCTTTTATATACAAGCCTATTGGTTGGAACATTCATGTAGGAAGTGGGAGACTTAAGTTCTAGGCCCTCCTCAATCTGCAAGGATTGAAACCCAGATCTTCTATTTCCCAGGAGACTGCTTTACCTAGCATGTTACAGAATAGCTTGGGAGAGGGAAAGGACTCTCTGAAGCCCTTCTGTGGACTTTCTTCATCCTCCATTGATTGAAAAAAACACAGCTAAGAATGTAAGTCACAGAGCCCAAAGTAAAGCAAGCAAGAAGCAGCCTGACTTGGTGGCTTTCGCTTAGATGGGATAGAAACTCAGGGATATATATGTAGGTGTAAAAATACACGTACACACACACCTCGGATACATATTTTATCCAAGAACTAAGGTAAAATGCATGGACAGTGCAGAAAGCAAAGACTAGTGAGCAATAATGAGATAGACAATTTCAGTATGTTAAAAAGATGTTTATGGTATGGGAAGATTTCAAAAAAAATGAGTACATTTTGGTAGGATTGTGTGATTCATAATAACAGGCCAAATTCATCCCCACTGTAACCTGCATGCATTTTATTTATTAAACTTAGCAGTCAGTTACATCAGGAACAAATACATGGCCCCTTTCTGATCAAAAGCATTGGGAATGGGGCCATTTAGAAGAAAGGAATAAGCGTCCATTTTCTAATCAGGGTAAACAGCTTTTAAAAGCAGGAAGTCTTTTTAATAGGCAGGAAGACTGAGGGCTTCATTTTCCTGTTAATGTTGTTTTCTGCGCAGGCAAAAAAACCTCTGAAGTCTTTTCAGTCTTACCCAAACCACTCATGCATGAGACTCTTATTTCAAAAAGACATTGACAGGACCAGTTAAAATACTGTTTAATTAAAGCAATAAATTAATTACCAAGTTTTGCGGGTGACTATTAAACCCTGGAGGCAAATGAGCTGCTCCTTGTTGACGGATTATTACTAGTTTGTTTGAACAACAGGTTCATTTCTCCAGCACAAGTTGGTAATCACTGAAGTTTTAATAATGGAATAATTGTTGGAGCAATTGACCAGATGCATATTCCTTTAAGTGGCTACAATACCACTATGATGTGTGGACATTCTTTGAATTTCTAGTTATGGCATTTTCAAGTGCTTGCAAAGAAAATTGGCTCAGATTCACCTGAAAGCGGAAGTGCATATCATCTGTAGAAACTGCGTTAGGACTGAATCATGCTTTTAAACCATACCTGCACTATGCCGTATTGAGAACATGAGGAAGAATTCTAATCAAGCCAAGAACAGTGACTAAGAGCATGCATATGGAAGTAAGCATATCTCCACCCTTGAAAAGAGTATGATACACGTTGCTCTATACTCAGCCAAGTCTGTTATAATACCTCCTTCCACGAGGACAGCACAGATATTAAGGATGATCGTGCCTTTAATGTGTGACTGTATTCCATTGCACAACAGCTCTATGTGCAAAAACATCATGACAAAATTCAGTAGATCTGCATAGGAGCCACTGCCTAGTCAAGGGCTGCCAGATGCCTTTCACAAGTCTGAGAAAAGCTGGGATCGAGGGCAAACATGTTCCATTCTGCTTGTTCAATAGGGTATTTATATGTGGGGCATTACTGCACCCAAATATGATGTGCTACATAGAGCCCTATGCAATATTTATTATCTTTTATAAACTTATTCTACACTTACCTTTTGTCTTCCTTCTCATGAAACCTTTAATTTGGTGGCAGAATGTTTATATAAGAGCCAGAGACATCAGAGCTGGATTCTATTCCATGTATTGGGTGTCTAAATTGGGTTTAATTCCATTCTACCCTGTAATCCATTAATGCATCTACCTGAAATCCATTAATACATCTTTGTTTGTAATGCTCCATCATCTTGCCCTTAAGACTGAGTCATAGAAAAGCAGAGAGGAGGAGGACCCCCCTCCACCTTTTTTATTTATAGGTTTTTAGGGACATGAATATGGTAGGATAGGTATGTAGTTAGGTGCTTAAAACCACTTACGTGCCTAATAGGTGCAATAGAATCTGGCCCCATGTACATTGTGTGTGTGTGTGTGTATATAGCTTATATCTTTTCAATGTAGTTTTTCATGTCAAAGCAATAGATACATAATATGGGTTTTAGTAAGCTTATTGGTTAATCGGAGCCAGAATGCAACTCAGTGGGCACATCTACACATCTACACAATGTACATGGGGGCAGTCAGGAAGGCCAAGGCAGAGATGGAGATAGGACTAGCTTCCCGGATTAAGGACAATAAGAAGTCCTTCTTCAAATACATAGGGGGTAAAAAGAGGGTCCCGGGTAATGTGGGGCCCCTGCAGGACACGATGGGCAGCTTAGTCGTCACGCCAGATGACAAAGCTAACATATTTAACGATTTCTTTGCCTCTGTCTTCCTAAGTAGGGACCAGTTCAGCCACCTCTCTGCTGGGCCCCCCTCGGGCCCCGGGAGAGACACGCCTGGGCCAGGGGTTAGCGAGGAGTTAGTTAGGGTACTTCTGGAGAGGCTGGACGTGTTCAAGTCTGCTGGTCCGGACGATCTTCACCCTAGGGTTCTACAGGAACTGGCCGAGGTCATTGCGGGACCCCTGGCGCGGCTCTATGAGCACTCGTGGTGCTCTGGTGAGGTGCCGGAGGACTGGAAGAGGGCCAATGTGGTCCCTATCTTCAAAAAGGGAAAAAAAGAGGACCCGGGAAATTACAGGCCAGTTAGTCTTACCTCAATCCCGGGTAAGCTCTTTAAAAAAATTATCCTGGCACACATCCAGGAGGGTCTTCCGGGGGAATGCATGCTCAGGGGCAACCAACATGGGTTCATCAGTGGCAGGTCTTGTCAGACCAACCTGGTGGCCTTTTACGATCAGGTCACCAAATCATTAGACGCAGGGGTTGCTGTGGATGTAGTCTTTCTGGACTTCCGGAAGGCTTTCGACACTGTCTCTCACCCTGTCCTCATCAAAAAGCTGGGAGACTGTGGTGTCGATGCCCACACAGTCAAATGGGTCGCCAACTGGTTGGAGGGCCGCGCCCAGAGGGTGGTAGTGGATGGGTTCTTCTCGACCTGGAAGGACGTGGGCAGTGGGGTTCCGCAGGGCTCGGTCCTCGGGCCCGCACTGTTCAACATCTTCATCAGTGACTTGGATGAGGGGGTAGAAAGCACCCTGTTCAAGTTTGCTGATGACACTAAGATGTGGGGGGATGTGGGTGCACTAGAAGGGTGCAATAGGCTACAAGCTGACCTTGACAGGTTGCAACGGTGGGCGGATGAGAATAGGATGGGGTTTAACACTGATAAGTGCAAGGTGTTGCACATGGGGAGGAAGAACCGGCACCACACTTACAGGTTGGGGAACTCCCCTCTTGCCAGCACGGAGACGGAAAAGGATCTTGGAGTCGTCATTGACTCCACGATGAACATGGGCCGGCAGTGTGGGGAGGCAGTCAAGAAGGCCAACCGTACCCTGTCGTGCATCCACAGATGCATCTCGAGCAGGTCCAGGGAGGTGATCCTCCCCCTCTATGCGGCACTGGTCAGGCCGCAGCTGGAGTACTGCGTCCAGTTCTGGGCGCCACACTTCAAGAGGGACGTGGACGATATGGAAAGAGTCCAGAGGAGGGCCACTCGTATGATCAGGGGTCAGCAGGGCAGGCCTTATGAGGAGAGGCTACGGGACCTGAACCTGTTTAGCCTCCACAAGAGAAGGTTAAGGGGGGACCTTGTGGCCTGCTACAAACTGGTCAGGGGGGATCAGCAGGTATTGGGGGAGTCCCTGTTCCCCCGTGCGCTGCCAGGAGTGACCAGGAATAACGGTCACAAGCTGGCGGAGGGTAGGTTTAGATTAGATATTAGGAGGCGCTACTTCACAGTCAGGGCGGCTAGGGCCTGGAACCGGCTTCCAGGTGAAGTGGTGCAGGCTCCTAGCCTGGGGATTTTTAAAAGGAAGTTAGACGAGCACCTTGCCGGGGTCATCTGGCCCCGGTGCTCTTTCCTGCCAAGGCAGGGGGTCGGACTAGATGATCTACCTAGGTCCCTTCTGACTCTAGCTACTATGAAACTATGAAACATGCATTAATGTGCTTTTTCTAATGCACATTAAATTTAATACCTCCAGTGTGAGGTACTAAATTAATGCACATTAGGTTGCACTAATGCACAGTTGCACATTTGCATGTTTTTTTAGTGATGCTTAATTTGCAGTAATGTCACAGTTTTTTACATGATATGAGCAGTAAAATAGTCCACTGTGCATTAAAGTATATGGATAAACATGTCTCTTACCTAAATAATTCTAACAGGAATCCCTTGTTTAAATAACTTCCTACTGCAGATAAAAAAGCCAAAACTTTTTACTGTTGGCTGTACAGCAAACTGCAATTCCATATAGAGATACCAGAATTAGCCCTGAGAATTAACCCTTCACAGAACTAATTAGCCTGGATAAAGTACCAGACTAACACTGGCATCTTGCTTCCTGTGCCTAAGCTAGTTTTCTTAGCACTAGCTTTAGTGCATCTACCTGGTAATGCACTGTGCCGTGTAGACAAGTTCATATTATACACAGAAATCTCCTTAAAGGACTGCACTATTAAGATCTTCACAAAAGCTGGCTTCAGTTATGTTTGTGGCCTATTCCTAGTTAAATGAAGACATACTCTATGGTATTTGGGAGAGAGAGAAAAACAAAACTGAACAGGAATGCATTAAGTAGTAAGTATTCCAAAAGAATACAGACTGGTATTCATCTTATGTACTGAGACAGGAAGAAAGATGAGTCACCCTAACTGGTTTTCAGAAAGGAATGTTTTTGCTTGGTTAATAAGCATGCTACCCACCAAGAAAATTACTAACTTGGTTTGACCTGAAAAGTGATGTAATGCCAAATGTTAATTTAGGGTTGAAAGGTGAATTGCCAAAGCTCCTGGAGCTCCTCATAGTATCTCCAGTTATACCCAGAAGAAAAAGGGTCCAAATGACCTAACAGGAAAAACAGGAAGCTTTATTTGTAAGACAGAAAGTTCTTGCATGTTACTGACATTTCAACATTCTTCTGAAATCTAAGCTTAACATGAAAACTAGTGTTTACTCCTCCACTTACAAATCTGTGGTTGTCATCACCACCCTTTACTGAATAAATTGTAATTGGAAAAAAGATTTAAAAAAATAATCCATATGAATTTCTATTCCTCTAAACTAAAACATATCCTATCACACCACTTCCCTCCACATTACATTATGGTGTCTAATGTCACAGGATAATGTGTACTAAGATTCAGCTAAGATTTCAGTTCACTTGAAAGTCTGTAAGATGCTATTGTACACGTAACTTGATTTTTTAGATATGCTACTATCTAATAATGTGTGTTCATTTTCTAATACATTAAACTCTACCCTAGCTATTTCCTATTTGTCAGGATCCTTAGAATTTAGAGACAAACTAAAATAACAAATTTGGATTTGATACACTGTGGGTGGATGTACACGTCACCCTATGGCTACGTAGTGATAATGGTGTGCTATAGCAACGTGGCAATCAGTGCGGTCTACACATGATCGCCAGCTACATTGCCATAGTGGCATGATCCCTGATTACAGCATGCTGCTATAGCAATGTAGCGGCAAAATCTACCCATGTGCCATGCGTACTGTGCAGTAACTACCTATAAAGCACAGCACCATAGCAACGTTGTTATATGGCGACGTGTAGGCATGCCCGGTTTTCCATCAAATTATATACCCTGAGTATAAGTCCATCTTCTAAGGAACTGTACTGCACTACAATTCCTTTATCACAATAATTGCATCCATCCTAACATTGCTTCAGTTCTCTTGAATAACTTTTACTTGACTGAGAACTAGACTATGGCCCTTTTTCACTGTTGAAGCTAATCACAAAAAGACTATGGTAACTGGTCTATTGTCTAATAGCATCCTTTAGGTGGGATTTTCCAAGTCAAGGCAAAGCCTCAGCAATAGATGGTAACTTTCACAAAATCATTTCCTATAAATAGCAGGCATTCTCCTTTTCTCAGGATGTCTCTTTGGCTAAAATCACAGGTATTAAATATAGACAGATGGAAAATTAGTTTATTCTATTGGTTTGACTAGAAAGAGGATACCATATATGAAGAATAGATTAACTGGACTTTAAATAATATAATAAACCACAAACTCCATTAAAAACCTATTGACAGATATGCTTCCAAGTCCACTGATGTTAATAGGACACTTTTCATTGAGTTCCTTAGGCTTTCACAGGATAATAGCAAAGTATATCTCCTGAAACCCTCCAACTAAGCTTTACTTGTTCAAAATACAAACTGAACAGAGGGCGAGCCCATACCAGAGTCCATATTTTTATTCCTTTCTTAGGCTAGAGACAGAAATTATACATAAAACTTAGAAACCAGTTCAAATCCGTAACACAACACAAGTTAAGTACACATGAACTATTTTCAAGGTGGCTGTAACCAGTTTAAAATAAACCTGGATGGATGTAGTATTAGACTTAACTGATTTAGGTTAAATAAGTTTATTGAACTGCTGCTCAGATCCCCTCCAGATAGAAATTAACTCACAGTCCCCTGGTATCCCAGGATGCTTTGCAACTCCCCAGCAAATCCCCCCACCCCTCACAGGGTGGATGAGCTAGGCTTGGACCTTAGCTTGGAGTTGCTGGCTCCAGTGGAGCAGGGAGGCATGCTTTAGTGCCCCGCTCCCCCAGCTTCTGGTCTGGGCCACTGCTTTTCTGGCTGCATTTCCAGAATAAAAAATGAATGTGTGTTCACTTGCTTATCGGTTCAATCTATGCATCTTAGATGAACCTGTGAAGACTGAAATCGATTTAGCCTAGGGCTTTTTGACTGTTTGTAGTTAACCTTAATGGATCTGTGAGACTTAACTCCCATATTTTGTGTTTTATTTTGACAGAAACTGAGTCTTTCAGCAAGATTTAGAATTCAATCAGTTTAATAGCAACAATGAGGCAGAAACCTGACCTTCAGCGTGTAGCCTTTTCACACTATGTATTTTATCAGCACAGCAGCTAGTAACAGTGTAATGATGATGATGACTGAACCTGAGGGCAAGTTGGAGCCTTTACCTGAAATTACATGTTTGCCTATCCTCCACTGCCTCTTGTGAACTACATGTTTCAAGGACTCTAGAGTTATGATGGGAAATGTGTTGTAATTCCTCCTCATTTCCTCTTCCTAAGAATACTTTCTCCAGTTCTTTGTAAATGGACATGGGGACAAGTACAATTGCTCATTTTTTGGGAAGCAAGAATTGGGTCCAGGAGATTTTCCTTTATGTGTTTGGAGAGTGGGACAAGTAGGCATCTTAGGGCCGGCCATAAACGTAGGCCCACCCACTTGTCTTAGGGCTAATTGCCCACCTCCTCTCCTGCCATGCCTCGATGTTAATAATTACAAAGATATTACGCAGGTGGGAGGCTGCCCATTTATCTGCCCTGATGACAACGGCCTATATACACGACTCTGACCTTCCCTTATCATTTCATGTCCCATGCCTTACAGATGTTTCTTCTTTACTCACTTTACTCATTCACTCGGGATCTCCAAGACCCACACACTGTGCCCCAGGCCCCACACACTATGCCTCCAAGCCCCATACATTGTGCCTCCAAGCCCTGGACCCCAGGCCCCACAACTACTGGGCTTCCAAGCCCGCACATTCTGAGCCTCCAAGCCTGCCTTATAGGATCAGGACTCCAAGCCGCATCCCTTTGCCCTCCCTGTGCATTCCCCTTACCCCTGGCCCCTGGAGCTTCATCAATAGCTCCTCAAGGCACAGGGCCCCACTCCACAGGAGCCTTACACCCAGTTCCCTTTGTGACCTTAGGCTCATCTGCAAGCCTGGGCACTGCCACAGGTCCCTTCACCTGGCCTAGGCCCTACCTCAGCACTCACAGTGAACCTGGGCTCCCTTTGTACAGATCCAACTACCCATCAGGGCTGGGGCTAGAAGGCAGCCCATACTTGCCTTTCACTTGGGAGATAACTGGCCTGGCATTTCTGGGGGATTGTCCCACCACAAACAGTCCCACCAGGCTACCCTACCTTGGCAGGATGCAGTTTTCAGTCATACTCAGGACTATGGGGTCTCCTCCTTCCCCAGCCCTTACCTCCAAAGTGTCATCAGCCACCACTACCTGCAAGCTTGTTGTCAGGGCCATGCCCTTATAAAGGGCAGCTGATCCCTGTTCCCCAATCAGGCAGCCATGCCTAACTGGGGCTGCAAGAAGCTGCAGACTGCCCTGCTGCTGCTCAGGCCCCTGCAAATAACAGAGCACTCTGTGCTCTGTTACAAGAGGTGAAGTTCAAAAAAAGTCAAGTTCAATTTTAGGAGAGGCCAAGTTCAATTTTCATTTATGTATTAGGAGAAGTTAAGTTCAAAAACTGGGAGTCAAGAAGACTTGGAAAATGTTGACTCATTACCTGGCAGGGCAATCATCCAATGCTGAACCAATGGTATTATATTGAAGACAGGTATCCTCACTATTCTATTTCAGTTACTTTTAGGTTATTGCCTAACTTATATTTCCCATGCTTAGTTAAATGGAATGTGGAAAAGTGATCAAAATAATTTATTTGGTAACATACAGAGCTTTAAATCCTAAATTCTCAAGAGGTTCGTGAATTCACGTGCTCTTTTGGCTGAAGTGAGCAGCTCTCTGAAAATCGAAGCCTGAAGTCCCAATCCTGCAATGAGAAGTTCATGGAGTGTATATGCTAAGATAGGGGTGTCAAAGGTATGGCCTGTAACAGGCTTGTGGGGCTGCTGGGAGCCAGGGATTATGGGGTGGGGCTTACCACTGCCTTTGCTGCAGCTGCTGCGACAGCTGCTGACCCCACTGTCTCCACTGCTTGGCCTACAAAGAACCCTGTGGTCTGGCTCTGACTCGGGGTGTGGGGTGAGTTTGACACCGCTGCAACAGAGAACTAGAAGGGACCTGGGTTGGTGAGTTCAGTTCCAACTAGAGCAAAGATTAGGCTATGTCAAGAGAGCTTCCCTGGTAGAGACCAATCAAACTGCACTGGTAAAGCTAGCCATGCTTCTTCCCCTGCGTCAGCATTCAGTGATAGCAATCAAGGTACACAGCACTAATCTCAGTCACTGGAAGTGTTTCCTGTAATGGACTGTGACTGAGCTCTCCATTGCTCTTACAGACAGTTTCAAAGATACATGGAGTTGCTTTTTCCCCACCTCAATGGCACATTAGGCAGCAATGAAATGGCTTAGTGGCCAGTTTGACTTAATGTCCCTTGGCTGCTGAACACCTGAAACCACTGCTTTGCCTGAGACAATCACTAGTTCCAGAAAATGCCCTGCACTTTGTTCACTTTTTTTCAGTTATATCTAATAAAGGCGGGTTAACAATCACTCTGGAGATTCAGACTTTCTGTTTTAATTAAAAACAAAGGAGGCAGAAATTGCTTTGCCTGCCAGTTCATTTGTTAAGAATTACTGGTGAATCTGGACAGGGGCAACACTGAGTATGTAGAAAGCAATGGCCTGGCTCATTGCTCTTACCCTCTCACCTGCTTAAATCAGGCAGTAGACTTTGAAACTGTGCCCTGCCTTTCCTACATGGACTTGTCAAACACAGAGAGAAACAACTAGCTTTGTTCCCAAGGGAGTGGCATTGACCTAAGAAAAAATGTGTGCAAAGAGGGCACATTTTAAAACAAAAATTATAATTAGTATTAAAATCCTCTTGCGTCCCAACTAAAGCCTCTTATAAACAAATAAGTACAGATTACACCATTCACAGATGCCTCTCAGGTAGGTGTCACATTGCTTCCTGTTAAAAATGTCTTCACTCAACACTATGTTATTAATCAATGAGACAAACTGGGTGCTACTTGGATGCTAATCATGCACTTGTGACTTTAATGGGGCTGCTTATGTAAGTACAATAATTCATGCATCTGCACTGGGGCCAAACAGAGATGTCTGTGCAAGAGAAAAGCAAGTCCATGGCAGAGATTCAAGGTTGACTTAAAAAGGAACAAAGTCATTTTAAAATGGAGTTTGATAAATTTGTGACTAGGATTACATGACACAGTGACTGTCATAGTGAGGGCCTGGACTTGATGACAGAGGGAGGTCTCTTCCCATCTTCCCTATTTTTCATAATCTGCCTACTTTATACTTTGTCTCCTATATTAAAAAGGCATTGCTGATAAAGCAACGTTTATTTGGCTTTATCAGTCTGGATAAAATATACCTCTGAGCACATTTTGCATAATTTTTCCCAGTCTTGTTTCATTTAATGCTTTTTATCCTTAAACCTCGTCTTCCTTTGAGGTGCGTTTCTTTTTCAAGCTTGCTCGTTCTTCCCCTCTTGCATCTTAGAGAGGGACGCTTTTGCATCTCCTCCTTTTTCTCTTCTCCCATTCATTTCAATCCTCTTTTTGTCACCGGCTCCAAGTAGCCCAAGGGTGGACAAAAAATGGCCCATGGGCCAGATCTAGCCAACCAGCTGGTTGTGTCCAGCCCACAGGCAGGCAGCCATGAACTCCAGGGGTCTGGCCCATGGGCAGCCAGCAGCTCCAGCCACGGCGTGGTGCCAGGAAGGGCTGTTTCCACCGTGCTGGGTGGGCAGGCGGGTGAGACAGCTTCCATGCAGCGCTCACGCACTGGCGTCAGCTGTGAACCTGGGCAGACACCCCGATCCCCACCAGGAACCTGCCAGCTGTGTCCATAGCTGATGCCAGCACGTGCCCGGGGCTGCTTCCAGTGTGCCGGGTGGGTGCTGGTCTGACCTGCGGACCTGCCTGGCAGGTTCTGGGCTGGGGTGGGGATCAGGGCGTGCTGCAGCTCTGGGTAGCATGGGGGTCAGGGCGTGCTAGTTTCAGGTGGTGTGGGCAGTGGGGTGAGAGAGAGAGAGGAGCCCAGCCAAAATAATTGCCCACCCCAGACTTAGGGAGCTGTGGTGAGCTGTTGTGGGGCGTAGGGGGCATGCTGACCCCATCTAACCTCCCTAAGTGCAGCGGTGGCCTTAGGGTTGTTGGGGCCCTGGGCAAGAGCGTCACTCGGGCCCTCTTAGAGGCTTAATTTTGATGACCTAGAAGCACGTGGATTTCAATTGCACGTTGCCCTATCCGTGAAACGGCAGTGGAAGTATCTGAACACAATACTGACAGAAATAGTGTAACGAACTGCTATTTTTATGAAGTGTGGGGCGGTCGCTCGGTTTCCCTCCCCTGAGGCCGCTACTGCTAAGCGGCCCCTGCCCGAAGGCCTGCCCACCCGTCCTGGCCGCGCAGGGAGTCGCGGTGAGGGGGCCGGGGCGGGGGTGCCGACCGGGCTGCCAGCACCGCCCCGGGGTGCCCCTCCAGCCCACACTGCCCCTTGGTTTCCTGTGCCCCGGCCGGCGCCGGCGCGGGGAGGCCGCTTGGCTCCCACAGGCAGGTGTGGAGCCGGGTGCCCGCGAGCAGAGGTGAGGGAGGCGCCCACACGGCCGGCCCCGCCCTCGCGGCGGGAGCGGGGTGTCTCCCCGGGCTGCTCGGCACTTCTGCTTCCCTGCAAGAGGATGGATGGCGCCGAGCTCGCTCCTCCCGCAGGTGAGTGTCTGCTCGGGCCCCCGGCCCCCGGCCGGGAGCAGCGAGGGGCTCCTGGTGAGCTGGAGGGTGCCGGTACCCGCCCGGGCTTGCAGCCCTGGCACCTTCAGGCCGGCCGCCTGAAAGGTAAGAAGTCCTCCCCTCCCATTCCCGGCTTCCCCGCTGCCCCTGGGGCTCCCCCTATCCCTCAGGATTTCCCCTCGCTCCCTACTCCTCTTTCTCTCCTGCCCCTTGGACTCCTCTGCTTCCCCCTGCCCCGCTTTCCCCTCTGCCCTTGGGGCTTCCCCCTGCCCCTCAGGATTTCCCCCTACTCCATGGCCCTCTTTCCCCCCTGCCCCTGGGGCTGTCCTGCTTCCCCCCGCCCCTCAGGATTTCCCCCTGCCCCCCCACTTGTGGCTGCCTGTCCCCAGGGTCAGGCCGGGAAGGGGGAACTGCCACATTGCTGCTCTTGTCCAGGCTGAGCCCGGCCCAGAGAGCGGCAGGTTCACCCTTGCCTGCTTGCTCCCCCAGGACAGACAGCGCAGGGTGGGGGGAGCAGGGATCTGGGAGGGCAGAGGGGCAGTGGGGCCGACCTGGACCAACAGGGGAGACAGGGGGCAGGCGGGGTGTGTATGCGAAGGTGTAGCCTAGAGTGGCTGCACATTTGTGTAACAGGAGCCAGGCAACATGGATCAGAGAGAAACCTAGGCTGGAGTGGCATCACTTTAAATCAATTAAGGAGTGCCTAAAACTAGTTTGAGGTGTTAATTTGCAGACACTACTGAGTTAAGAGCTCCAGGAGGTGCCTAAAATTAACATGTAGCAAGGCCCTTGGAGTGGTATCTTTTATAGGACTTGAGGAAGAATGGTTTACATTCAAAAGCTTGTCTCACTTTATCCCAGCTGCATAGTGGGTCCAGTAAAAATGATCGTCCTAAGAAACCCTTGGCTCTCGCATCATTCTTGGACCATCATGGCTACAACATCAGTCTTCTGCTACCGTAATATAGACACTGTACAAACGTAGCAGAAGAGTCTCTTCTCTGAAAAACTTTACAGTCCATTTAGATAAGACATGCAGATGTGGGGGTTGGACTGGATCGGGGCAGGCAATTATTTTGAGCAAAGGGCCGCTTACCGAGTTTTGCCAAACTGTTGAGGGCCGCATTTTCTTTTCCAGCGCAGGGTAGCAGGAGCGACCCTGTGGTCTCAGGCCAGAAGCCTCTGCTAGGCAGGGGTTTCTGGTTGAGAGGCAAGGGCTAGGCAGACCTTGCTGCTGGGTCCTGCCACTAGCTCCCTCTGGGTCCTACTGCTCCAGGCTCCTGTCACCTTTAACAGGTAGCTATGAGCAAATAAATATTAATTTTCTAATTTTTTAGGGGTCCCATGGGCTGGATCCAGCCCCCGAGCTGTATTCTGCCCACCCCTGGACTAGATGACCTCTGGAGGTCCCTTCCAACCTGATTTCTCCATGATTTGATGATGTTTGTATGAAGTGGAAGGGGAAACAGATGCAGAGGGTCGGGTATCTTCCAGCAATGGGTTTTGTTAGAGCTTTGGATAGAACCTGTGACTTCCAAGTTCCCAATTCAGTGCCCATGCCAACCATGGGACAGGGAGGTCCAGATAAGGGAGATCCTCTGCCTTCCATCAATGCTGACCTCATGAAGGAACAACTTAAAAAGCTTCAAGTCAGCCAACCCTGACAATCTACACCCCAGGGTACTCAAGGAGCTGGTGAGCATCATAGCCCAGCCCCTGGCACAGATCTTTGAAAACTCCTGGCACTCTGGTGTAGTGCCCGAAGACTGGAAGAAGGCCAATGTGGTGCCTATCTTCAAGAAAGGGAGGAAAGTGGATCTGGCTAACTATAGGCCCATCAGCCTGACTTCTATCCTGGGGGAGATCTTAGAAAAGTTTATTAAAGAGGCCATCCTTAATGGACTGGCTGATGCCAACATCCTGAGAGATAGCCAGCATGGCTTTGTTGTGGGTAGGTCTTGCTTGATCAATCTCATTACCTTCCATGACCAGGTGACCTATCACCTGGACCAGGGACAAGAGATTGATGTCATATATCTTCACTTCAAAAAAGCCTTTGATCTGCTATCCCATGATCACCTCTTGGCAAAACTGGCCAATTGTGGCCTTGGGTCCACCATGATCCGCTGGCTGGAGAACTGATGCTGTGGTTGGACCCAGAGGGTGGTAGTTGATAGAAGTTGATTGTCATGGTGCCCTGTGACCAGTGGGGTCCCCCAAGGCTCTGTCCTTGGACCCATATTGTTCAACATCTTCATTAATGATGTGGACATTGGAGTCAGGAGTGGACTAGCCAAGTTTGCCGATGACACCAAACTTTGGGGCAAAGCATCCACACCAGAAGACAGGCGGGTGATCCAGGCTGACCTGGACAGGCTCAGCAAATGGGCGGATGAGAACCTGATGGTCTTTAACACCGAAAAATGCAAGGTTCTCCACCTTGGGAAGAAAAACGTGCCGCACCCTTATAGGCTCGGCAGTGCTACGCTGGCTGGCACTATGGAAGAAAGAGACTTGGGGGTCATCGTTGACCACAAAATGAACGTGAGCCTGCAATGCGATGCTGCGGCTAGTAAAGGGACCAAAACGCTGGCTTGCATCCATAGATGCTTCTCAAGCAAATACCGAGACGTCGTTCTCCCCTTGTACTCGGCCTTGGTGAGGCCGCAGCTGGAGTACTGCGTCCAGTTTTGGGCTCCGCAATTCAAAAAGGATGTAGAGAAGCTTGAGAGAGTCCAGAGAAGATCCACGCGCATTATCAGAAGTCAGGGAAACAGACCTTACGACGACAGGCTGAGAGCCATGGGGCTCTTTAGCTTGAGAAAGCGCAGGCTCAGGAGTGATCTGATGGCCACCTGTAAGTTTATCGGGGGTGACCACCAGTACCTGGGGGAACATTTGTTCACCAGAGCCCAGGGGATGGCACAGTTATAAACTGCTGCAAGACCGTTTCAGGCTGGACATAAGGAAGAATTTCTTTACTGTCCGAGCCCCCAAGGTCTGGAACAGCCTGCCATCGGAGGTGGTTCAAGCACCTACTTTGAACACCTTCAAGAGCAAATTGGATGCTTATCTTGCTGGGATCCTATGACCCCAGCTGACTTCCTGCCCTTTGGGCGCGGGGCTGGACTTGATCTTCCGAGGTCCCTTCCAGCCCTAATGTCTATGAAATCTATGAATTCAGCGTCACTCTTGCTGTGAGAATCGTTATTGGCCCAGTTGTGCTTTGCTGGAGGTGGGACTACACACAGCATGTACATCAGCATGGAAAGAATTTCAGTATCTGCAAGGGCGAAATCTATGTTAGTGTTTTGTTTGTGGGATCCTCATTTTAATGCAAGCATCATATGTAGCAAAACCGTTAAAAAAGTTATCATTACTGTAGGAGCTCTATGCTTGATTGTGTTCTGTGCCAAGTATGTACTTGAGATAAATTGAGGATATTTCAGAGCATGCTGTATTGTCTCTGTGCTTGCAGTTACAAGCAATGTGGATAGTTGATATAAGGAAGTTCACTTGTTTGCTTTCTGTGAATGTGAGCACCTGTCTGTATTCCTGTCCCAAATACAGCGCCTTCCTTCCTTTAACAAACTTGAAACTTAAAAAAAAAAAGCTTTACAGAACTTGGCTTCCCCATACACACACTTTCAACCACTTGTTTTTTCTGTTTCTTATGAAAAGTAGCCTAGTATAAAAGATGCAAGAACTATTTATTGTAAATAAATTATTCAGTAAACTTAGCTTTAGAGGTTTGATGAGGTGACTAAAACCTTTTAACTTGGAGAAAAATGAATAGGGAGTGCTCTTGCTGCAGTACAAACAGCAGCATTTTCCCAGAAGTGCAGGTATTCATGCAAACTGTTTCTCAAACATTGATGAGAAGAAACCAATGCAGACAAACAAACCAAAATATTCCCTGAATGGTTATGAACAGCAAATTTTAAAAAAACAACAAATAATGTAGAATGGAGAAAATGCTCCATATTGAAAGGAATATTTGCAAATGCATCACCAGCACTTCTCCTCTTCCTTCGTACTATGTACAGCTTTTGCATACAATACGTGCAGAGAAAAGCTTATAACCAAACAGAAAGTCAGGCTTGAATCTTGCTGGTCATCTAAAACTAACCTTAAATGGCCCTGTCTGTTAAATATTGCAATTCATTGCTTTTGTTTTAAACAACAAAAACAAACAAACCAAGCCATTAGTCCTAAAGCTAGTCATAAAAGTTGACCTTTGCTTCTTGGTAGTGGTAGCACAACATGAAGGAAACTGACTGTAAATCCCAAGTAAGCTGTGAATTAATATAACGTGTGGATATTTCATATTCCTTTCAGTTTCAAGATATCTGTGACATTATTTGACTATATTTTTGCTGGCGTGTACCAGCATAATTTTGAATGTAATACTCTTGTGTTACACAACTAAAGTTTGAATATGAATATGTGGATGTCGTCTTCAGAGCTTTCTAACAAAGATGAAAGCAGAACGTAAAACTCTTGAGAAGAGCCAAATTCTAAAGCGAAATATATAGTCTTGTTTATTTGGCACGTGATCTGAAAATATTTTTGGCTAAAATATCCTGTTTTCCTGGACTCTTCTTGCCCTCTCTTGAGTCCACCCTCCTGGTGTCTGTTCTGGCTTCCTTGCTACAAGGGTAGACTGGTGCTATTCATCCCTTTGGGACTGAGCTTTAAGAAGTCAGACCCTGTTTCCCAACCATGTAAATGCCACAAGCCTATCTGTATTGGGCCGTATAAACTTGGCTGATATGCTCTGAGTTTATGTTGGGGTGCTCTTTATCTTAGCCTTTCCTTTGCCTGTCCTGCTTGATTTCCTCTAAATCCCCTTTGGATGTACCTCTTGAACAAATAATGTGTTATAAACAAATGCAATATGCATAAAAGAATTATAGCTATGTTCCTGATTGTCACATCTGCACTGGCAACTTCAAGGCTAATCAAAAGTATGTTATGTAGTAGTAATTTCAGAAAATCAGGATGCCTGTGTAAAGCATAGGTTAGCATCCAGTAGGTAAAAGTATTTTTCTACAGATGTCTTCCTTTTTACACTGCCATCCCTGAGTGCAGGAAAGCGCATGGATAACAGCTGGACTTGGCATTTCACCAACTACACCAAGCTCTAAATTGAGGAAAGTGTGTGTTTGGAAAATCGAACAAACTCCCAGTGCCATTTCATTCTGCCATGATGTGTTAAAACATCATTGAATGTCAGTTAATCATCTTGAACAGTAGGCTAGTGGTAAATTGTTAAGCTTCAGCATGACAAGGTCAATATTTTCTCCTAGAAGAGTCTCTTATATCGTGTCTGTCACACTGGTAGGTAAGGGACAAAAAGGGATTTAAGCATGTGTGGTGGGATTTACGTGATGTTTAGGCACCTAAGCCCAAAACTGAACCAGAAAGCTCCTGCTGAAGACTCTTCATTCCTGGATGAAAACCCTGACTTGTATTCCTACTTCCTCTTGTTTTTGGCCCAGTGAAGCCTAAACAGGAAGGGGGAAAGTACTCCCACTCCAGAACAGGCTATAACCTTTTGGGAACTGAGATATAAGGCCTTGAGTTCTCTCAGGTAGGAGAGAATTTGAACCCAAATTTTCCGTTTTCTCAAAAATGCCACTAAGCCACTTTTAAAGGGGGAGGGCGAAACTCTAACCCCTTCACTGAGTTCTAAAAGAAGTGAGATCTGTTTGGTTCTTTGAAAGAAAAGTATAGGCACCTGCTTTAGGGGAAGATTTTAGACCATGGATGGTGAGCGGATGGAGGTGTCTCCCTCCAGCTTGGAGTAAATGTCTGCATTTAAGATGCTGCAATCGCAAGTATTTCCTAAAATTTAGGATCCCTTTGCAAGTTTCCTAATTTTCCACACAGTCTAAGGAGCCTAGGCATTTAATGTTGAGTTCTGGATTTTGTTGTTTGACTGCTAGGTACTTTTCTTTTTTTTGGTATCTAGTCCAAAGTACCTTTACAGAAGTTCTTGTTTGGTGTGAAAATTGTTTAGGTGATTTTTTTTTTTTTTGTGATGTGCTTAAGCAAAGTACCACCTGTGGACAGGTCTAAAGAGCTGCATTTCTGGATCTGACTGGGCTGGAACTTTGTCAAACTGAATACCTTCCATGGGATATCTTGGAGAGCAGCCTGGTTGGCATTACATTGGGTGTTAAAACTCAGGTAGACTGCCTGAGTTGCTGATGACATGCAAATTAGGTTCATTCTGTTTACTATGGGAATGGCATCCTTCATCTTGAATAGCATTAAGAAGATTCAAGTTGTCTAATTGCACAGTATTGGAACATTACTTAAATAATAAATATGCTAACTTGAGGGAGCTTCCTGTTGGTGTTACAATTTATTGTGGGATGACTAACTAACTGGTTATGCTGAAGGCCAAAGCCTTTCGTAGCACAGAAATAGTACTGTTACTGAGTTGAATGAAGGCAACTTCAAGTTCTTAAATGAAGCTTCTGTGTTAAAGAAACACATTTTAAGTCAGGGGGGATCAGCAGGCACTGGGGAAGTCCCTGTTCCCCCGAGCACTGCCAGGAGTGATCAGGAATAACAGTCACAAGCTGGCAGAGGGTAGATTTCAGCTAGATATCAGGAGGCGCTACTTCACTGTCAGGGCGGCTAGGGTCTGGAACCAACTTCGAGGAGAAGTGGTGCTGGCCCCTACCCTGGGGGTCTTTAAGAGGAGGTTAGATGAACACCTTGCTGGGGTCGTTTGACCCCAGTACTCTTTCCTGCCATGGCAGGGGGTCGGACTAGATGATCTACTCAGGTCTCTTCCAACCCTAGAAACTATGAAACTATGGAATGAAAGTGTTTTTAAAAAAAAATCTCATCTTTATAGTCTGTAAACCCCTGTCGCCTACGGTAGGACTCCTACCTTTCCTGCTTCCATGAACGTTACACACATTAAGAAACCCATGAGTTTTTCACTGCAAAAATGGATTTTTATAGTTCCTGAATCCAATTTTTAATGAAACTTGAATACTCCAAATATGCTTATTTCACAGCCTGATTAAATTAGTGGAATTTGAAATGTGTGCACCCCCAGAGACATGCATGTTCACCTGACAATAATCCAGCTGACATTGGATGTCACCGTTGTACTACATAAACTTAACTGAAGGCAGGTTGGCACTTCCTTCTGGGTATATATAACCAGTCTTTTCATGTTAGCAAAGAAAAAGTCTCGGCTTGTGGCTCTCCCATGTAACTGCTATGAAAAAGTTTGTGGGATACTGTGTTATTTAGGATCCAATTTAGACACCCTTATTCATAGTGAGAGGCACATAAGTGACTCCACCAATGTCAGTAGAATTGATTCTGCTACCCATGCTTCATGTAGTCATGTTAAAATGAACGTGATTGTGGAGTAAGGTGCGACTCAGTCTGAGTAAGGTAGAAACTCTGCTAACACCGAATATGGCAGTGCTTTAGGAATGAAGGGCATGTGGAACATTGTCTTTGAATGAACACATACTGAAACTGAAATATAGCACGAGGAAAGTAAGCCAAATTCTGCTTTATCGGACTGGTGTAAATACCGACTAATGTCATGGAGATTAGAGGACTTACTGTGGAATGTAGAATTTGGTTTAGAGACCCTAAAATACATGTAGAAAACTTTTAAAATGTAATATTTGCATGCGGGGGGTATGAAATGTACTTATTGCCAATGACAGAACCCCTAAATGTGCGCATATTTTGGCCACACACTTTATTTTTGTGTGAAGAATATAGGAATGTGGTTTGGTTGGGAATCCTATCCAACAACTGCAATAGAATAAACATTCAAGAAGTGTGTATTAAAGTTTTTTTTGTTGTTTTTGTTTTGTTTTAAAGTCTACATAAATTTTGAAGATGTGGAGTCCTTTAAAATATACGTTATATACAGAGCCATGTATTCAGCCTTCTTGTGAGTGGCATTTAAATTTGTGTGTTTTAGAATTAAATTAATTCTCTATAGATATTGGACTAATAAGGCTTCTTCCCCAAATATACAGAGCAACACAATGCCCGAATAATGACAACCACCCTGATACTCGCAGAACATATCACAAGAGAAGACAGAGGCTCAGATGGAAACTATTTACTTTATGGTTCCTCTTGTGCCCAAATCTCTGAAGAAACTGAATATGTAAAAAAGGTTGTTATTGTCATTATTATTATTATGCAGCTCTATTTACTTGTCTTATTCTCTAATCCACAGCAGAAAAATTTATCAACTTATTATCCTTCTAAACATTTAATTTGGAAAATTAAGAGTTTGCTCTCCTTTAAACTTTCTGCTGTTATATTGGTTATTAACACGCAAACTCAAGAAATACTATTTTGCTTGAAATAAGAACTGAATTGTGTATTGTTATAGATGAGATACTCAGTGTTATTGGTGGGTTTTTCCATTCATCTTCTTAGGATTCCTGTAAGAGACATTTAAGCACATTAAGATCATGCAGAACAAAGATGCTCAAATTCCTGAGCAGATATTCTTTCCCCAGATAGGCATTAAGGAGACGCCCATGAAAACAGGCAGGACAAAAAATCAGGCACTTCCTGAACAAACAGTGAGAGCATATCTCAGAAAAGGACCAGAGGGAGAGAGAAAATGCTTTTGGCTGTTGTTGAATGAGTTTTGGTAACATGAGAAAGAAATCACTTACTGGTTGCTTGAGTCCTCTGTGTTCAGAAAAATAGGACTTTGATTGTTTACAAATGAGATTGCACCAAGGAAATATCTTATTCGGTTACCAGTTTCCTTTACATGAAACACCATGAAAGATCACTAAAATTCTTAGGTAGTCATACAATTATAGGAAAGTAGGGCTGGACGAGGGACCTCATGAGGTCATCTAGTCCAGGCCCGTGCTCAAGACAGGATCATCCTTAGCTAAACCATCCCTGCCAAGCATCTCTGTAACTTGCTCTTGGACATTTCCAGGGATGGAGTTTCCACAACTTCTTTAGGTAGCCTGTTCCAGTGTTTGGCCACCCTCATAGTCAAATAGTTCCTCTTCATCTCCAGCCTAAATTTCTTCTGTTGCATCTTGAGGCCATTGTTCTCAGTCCTGTTCCCTATGGCCACAGAGAAAAGCCTGTCTCCATCTGCTCTGTAATCACCTTCCATTGTGAGGCCTCACCAGTGCTGAACAGAGCAGAAGAATCACTTCCCTTTATTTGCATACGACACTTCTGTTAATGCAACTCAGTATACTTTTGGCTTTTATGCAGAAAGAGCGCACTGTTGGCTTATATTCATCTTATAGTCTACTGTAACCCCAAGGTCTCTTTGTAGTACTACAGCCTAGCCAGTCATTTCCAAGTCTGTATTTGTCCATGTTCTAATTATTTTACCCAAGTGCAGGATTTGGCACTTGACCTTTTTGAATATCATCTGATTGAATACAGACCATTTCTTCAGTCTATCCTGGTCATCCCGGATCCTAGCCCCAGAATATTTGCAACCCCACCCAGTTTGGCATGCTCCACAAATTTGCAAATCATTCACTCAATCCCATTGTCCAAATCATTAACAAAGATATTAAACAATAACAGACTCAAGACAGTTAGTGAATGTTCTCCTGGGGAACCCCATTTGCTACCTTTTCTCAATTAGTCATCAATGGCTCAATGTCGATTTGTTGAGAACGATGATCTAACCAGTTATGTATCCATGTTACAGTCCTTTCACCTACTCTCTATATCCTTAGCTTGTTAATGAGAAGGTCTTGGGAAACAGTGTCAAAAGCCTTGCTGAAATCAAGGCATATCATATACATTCTTCCCCCCGTCCACAGAACTTGCTACCTTATTATAGTTTCTAGGGTCAGACCCCCTGCCATAGGTTCTAGTCCGACCCCCTGCCATGGCAGGAAAGAGTACTGGGGTCAAACGACCCCAGCAAGGTGTTCATCTAACCTCCTCTTAAAGACCCCCAGGGTAGGAGCCTGCACCACTTCTCTTGGAAGTTGGTTACAGATCCTATCTGCCCTGACCGTGAAGTAGCGCCTTCTGATATCTAACCTAAACCTACCCTCTGCCAGCTTGTGACCGTTATTCCTGGTCACTCCTGGCGGTGCTCGGGGGAACAGGGACTCCCCTCATGCCTGCTGGTCCCCCCCTGACTAGTTTATAACAGGCCACTAGATCCCCCCTCAGCCTTCTCTTTTGGAGACTGAACAGGTTCAGGTCCCTCAGGCTCTCCTCATAGGGCCTGCCCTGCTGTCCCCTAATCATGTGAGTGGCCCTCCTCTGGACCCTCTCCATGCTGTCCACATCCCTCTTGAAGTGCGGCATCCAGAACTGGATGCAGTACTCCAGCCACGGCCTGACCAGTGCTGCATAGAGGGGGAGGATCACCTTGGACCTGCTCGAGATGCATCTGTGGATGCATGACAAGGTATGGCTAGCCTTCCTGACTGCCTCCCCACACTGCCAGCCCATGTTCATCTTGGTATCAGTAATGACTCCAAGATCCTTTTTCCGCCTCTGTGCTGACAAGAGGGGAGTTCCCCAACCTGTAGGTATGGTGCTGGTTGTTTCTCCCCAGGTGCATCACTTTGCACTTGTCTGTGTTGAATCCCATCTTATTCTCGTCTGCCCACCCTTGTAATCTGTCTAGGTCTGATTGTAACCTGTTGCTTCCTTCTAGCGTGCCCACATCCCCCCACATCTTAGTGTCATCAGCAAATTTGAACAGGGTGCTTTTTACCCCCTCGTCCAAGTCACTGATGAAGATGTTGAACAGTGCGGGCCCGAGGACCGAGCCCTGCGGAACCCCACTGCCCACGTCCTTCCAGGTTGAGAAGGACCCATCCACTACCACTCTCTGGGTGCGGCCCTCCAGCCAGTTGGCGACCTATTTGACTGTGTGGGTGTCGACACCGCAGTCCCCCAGTTTCTTGATGAGAACGGGGTGAGAGATGGTGTCAAAAGCCTTCCAGAAGTCCAGAAAGACTGTCCACTGCTAACCCTGCATCTAATGATTTGGTGATCTGATCGTAAAAGGCCACCAGGTTGGTCTGACAGGACCTGCCACTGATGAACCCGTGTTGGTTGCCCCTAAGCATGCAGTCCCCAGCTGGGCCCTTGTGGATGTATGCCAGAATAATTTTCGCAAACAGCTTGCCTAGGATTGAGGTAAGACTAACTGGCCTATAATTTCCTGGGTCCTCCTTCTTCCCCTTTTTGAAGATGGGAACCACGTTGGCCCTCTTCCAGTCCTCCAGCACCACACCAGAGCACCACGAGTGCTTGTAAAGCCGTGCCAGGGGTCCTGCAATGACCTCAGCCAATTCCTTTAGAACTCTAGGGTGGAGATCATGTAGACCGGCTGACTTGAATACGTCCAGTCCCTCCAGAAGTTCCCTAACTAGTTCCTCACTAACCCTTGGCCCAGGTGTGCCTCCTCTGGGGCTTTCTTATCATAGAAGGCAATCAGGTTGGTCAGGAATGACTTGCTCTTGATGAACCCATGGTAGCTGTTATTGATCACCTTATAGATGTGGCCACTTTCACCCAAGTTACCTTTTGCCTTCACATTTTCAACTTACTCTTCCGTTTGCGAGGAGTAAATCAAGAAGAGCTTCACCTGTAGTTGGCCTCTCCACCACTTGAATCAACAAATTATCCCCAACACACCCTAGGAATTTGCTGGACTGCTTCTGCATTACTGTGTTTCCCTCCCACCAGGTGACCTGATTATTAAAGTCTTCCATGAGCATCAGTCAGTTGCTTACAGAAGGCCTCATCCACCTCCTCCACATTCTCCCCCTTGTTTGGTGGCCTGTAGTAGGCACCCACCATGACATCCACCTGCTGCCCTCCCCTCTGACCTTTACCCAGAGGATTTCAACAGGCCTGCCTTCCACTTTGAACTGTACCTCAGAACATGTGTACATCACCTTTCTAAATAGAGCAACACTTCTTCCTTTTTCACTGTCTATCCTTCTGTTTAGCAGACACTGAACAAATTATACCAATCCATGATTGTGCTCCAGTCCTGTGAACTATTCCACCCCATCTCCTATAATCTCAATGTCATCATAATTTTGTGCTTGTACTAGGATGTCCAGTCCTTCCTGTTTGTTCCCCATGGTATTTATTTGCATTAATATATAAACTTCAGGTACCCAACCGACTGTCCTGTCCTGTCCCTGAGAACACTGCTAAGGCTTCTGTTATTGCTTCTCCTTACTAAGTTTTTCTTATTCAGGTCCCCGGGCTCTTACTTACTTTCACTTTACATATTTTTACTTGTTACTCTTTATACTTTTGATTTTTATCCCCCTGTAGACCTAATTTAAAGCCTTCTGTGAGAGACTAGCAATATGCTATCCGCTCTTTTTGGGTGAAAGAAATTTAAGTTGATCCTAACACTAGAATGAATAATTAAATCCAGTGTATTCATCGGAGATCTCCTGAACAGTGATGTTTGGCTTGTTGGAGACAGGTGTTTTATTTTTGGTAGCTAAACAGTAGTACACAATGGTGATGAAAAGCAGCCTTTGCAATTCAGCATTGCAGCTGACCTAGGGTTAATATCATGTAATAATAATAAGGGAGAACAATTAGATTGAATGATCATACTAATTAAAAATTATTTTTGTAACCTGTCTTTAATTCTCTTTTTCTCTACAGATTAGATCCACACTAGCAAAGATTCAAAATCAGGTATGTAAAGACATTGCAAATCATAGAATTGCAAATGACAAAACAGGAGCAAAGGCATCAAGAACTTTCTCTGTTTAGTGGCTACTGCCACCGCAGAAATAGACCTACATACTCTAGGAGCCCTACTCAAAAAATATCCTTCTGACATGCACAGGTCCCAGTCAGGAAAGCTGTTTAGCACACACTGAACTTTTTAGGAGATGCTTACGTCTCATTTTATTTATTGCATCTTTAAACATATTCTTAATCTGCGCTTCAGATATCATTAGAAGTAGGGATATTTTTCTCATTTGGCATTTTTGCCTAAAATAGGATGGGCCCTTTTGTTTGTTGCTTTTGTGCAGTTTTTTTGCTTCTGAAGAGGCATTTCTGTGAAAGTCTTGTGAGAATTAGCCACCTAGTTGTGACTTGAGACCGGATATAATTTCTAGGGATGTTGGCAGAGGGCAACACTTTGTAAATGTGGTAGGTCGATGGAGGTCGTTAAGGCTGGTTGATACAGCACTGGGCTGGGATTGGGAAACCTGGTTTTGTTCCTATCCCTCCTTAGATAAAACCTCCCCACCTGTTTAAGAGCAATTTCAGTGATATAGGTTTTAGCAAATGTCAGACAATACTTAGTTTTTCCTAGATGGATTTCAAGGAGAATGGCATTCATTCTGTCATCCATCTGCTTAAGACTTTTTTGATTCTCAAAAACTACTCTAGGAATTACCTCTTTAAATAGATGCAGCTTGTATATTAATGTGACACAATGGCACATCAAGATTTTTTTTTTAAAAACAGTTGCAGAAAACTTCTATACCTGGCTTTATTAGTCTTTTCCTACAGGCTTTAGAGTATGTAGGTTGTAAGAAATGGCTAGGAGTAGGACTGGAGTGAAATTCTAGATCAGATTGTCCCCAGAGCTCAAGGCTCTGAATATGGAGCCAAATATTTATTATGCATCTGATGCATTTTCTCACATGAGCTCAACAACAATTCAAGATCAAAAGAAGCCTAAACTTTAAATAACAACATGTGTTTAACTGTTGTGCTTTCAGGCTAATCTCACAGAACGTTCCAAAGCCTTGTAAAAATTGTAAAGAAAACTTCATAAACTAACAGTGGACTGTAAATATATGAAAAGGTTCAATGTTTACATACTTCCTTTAACCAAAAATGTATGCACCTTGCTGCAGTACATCTGTCAATTTGAGAGCAACTGAAAAGTCCTTGGAGATTTACTGATGAAAAGCTTTAATTAAGAGGTGTGTTGAATTGTCCCATATATGATCGAGTGAACAGATAGGAATGCAATTGTGAGGGAAGTTAAGGCTACATTAATTACAAGATGGATCTGAACATTTACATGCTTTGGAATTTTAATGGGTGTTTATTATACATAAGAGAATAAAGACAAAGTTAGCAAGATGCTGTGAGTTACTAGAAGAATGGCTGTGTCAGCAAAGGGGTGGTATTTAGGAAAGATCCTCTGAGTAAAGGGAACTGTTTTACAGTGAGCACCTTTTCAGTAGCATTAAGAATGCTCTTTTACTGTTTTGTATTGATTTGTTTTAAAAACATACCTTGCCTAATAAGTCACCTGAATGCTGGTATAAATTAATTCTAAGTGTTGGGGGCTGACAGTGGTTTTGTACATGTCTAATCTGTATTTTGTTGTTTATGGGGATGGCAGTCTTTTATAATTGTTGGCATTGTAAATCCTATGATTTATATCACATATGTTTTAAAAAAAAGCTTTTGGGGTAAATAACATTTGCAATTCTGTTATAAATACTGAGCAAAACCTCATTGTAGTGCCACTGACTTCTGCTTTCTGTAGTTCACTTCACTTACACCAAATGCTGCATCTGCATCTGTGTATTAGAAGAGTAGGTGTGAATACGGTTGTGAGGGCAATTTCTGATGATGACTTTGGAGCTATGCTCATTTGGATCTGCCCAAGGCAAGCAGGATTAGCTGGGAATGTGGCCTATAAGGCTGTAACTCATTGCTTGTTGTGGTCCATAGACCTTGGTCCTTGAGGCTCCTGATACTTAACATGAAATAAATACACCGACTCAAGTATAGGCTACAGAAGATGAATGTGGATAATTAAATGATGTGTAGTTGTGTAAAAGTGTAGTTCCCGGTATATATTACAATTAATTTTTCACAGAGAGAGAAGTTTGCTTAGAAAAATACCAGAGTATTGGAAAGTAAAGAATTACACCCTTCATCTGTCTAATGGACACTTATTGTTCCCGTAGGAATAAGAACACTTTATAATATTGTGAAGTCAAGTACTAGAAAATTAGGAAATGGAAGAATTGTTACTTGTCAAACCTTAATCTAGCCCATATTTGCATGGATTATTATACAGTCTTAAATTACATTATCTTATACAATTCTCTCCCAAGCCGTTTGCATCATTTAGTTCATAGCATGCACATTGTGTATATGAGAGCAGATATTGGATATTTTTTTTTTATTATTGTTCAGTGTGCGACCATAGGTCTGTTCCAACCCTGCTGTGAAGAAAGAATTATTGACCTTTTTTTCATGGGGTTTTCTATCATACCCATGCCTGTTGTATCAGAGCACTTCACAGATATTTATTAATCTTCACAACAGCTATGGGAGATGATGGGAAGATGTTATCTCCATTTCATAGACGAGGAATGGAGGCACAGAAACTAAGGTCAAAAACATCTACATTTTTTTGAAAAATTCTGTTTGGGCTTTAGCCTCCATTGAGTTCAGTTGTGGCTTCGAGTGTTCATAGTTTTGGGAGCAGTTTTCAGGGTCTCAAGTAGATACCCTGAAAATAAGAGGCAAAGAGTAAGTAACTGGCTATGAAAAGCATAGGTTAAATGACTTACCTAGCCTCACATAGGCACTTTGGGGGCAGGGATAGGATCAGGGCATTATTTAACTTCTTTAACCACGAGGCCATATTTCCCCTTCTTCCCATCACAAACCAGATTCAAAACACCAGCGGTGTCAAACCTATCTGGCCCCAAGGGGTGGAAGACGGATGAGGGGTTGGTCTATGCGGGTGATCTGAAACCTGTCGGGTTGGTCTGGTGTGGGGGCTGCAAGCAGCACGTGTTGCTTGCAGCATGCAAGCTGAGTCTAACCCCACATGCTGTTTGCAGCATGCATGGGCCCTGTGAGTAGCATGTGACTTTGGGCCAGTATGGACAGATGCTACACACAGCACCCAGAGCTATTCTGGGGTGTGCATGCTGCATGTGTCGCCCATGCAAGATCCTGCATGCACGGCTGGTCTTTGGATCTAATCTAGACTAGCTCTGGATTCAGCATGCAGGGCTGGTTTTGGCTCAGGCCTTGGACCAGCCCAACACACTGTCTTCAGTGAGTACTGGCTCAAGCCTAGTGAAGCACATGGTGCATGGGGCCAGTCTGGGGCATTCACTGAACGCAGCACCCACACCACACTGGCTTTGCAGGCAGGGTCCAGCATAGGAGCAACCCCACACATTGTATGCTGACCCAAACCCAGCCTGCAAGGCTGGTTGGGTATAGGTGCCACATATAACACATGCACCCCACCAGGTTGGTTCGGCATGGTGTGCACCCTGTGCCTTACGGGCTCTGCACCTCACATATGGCATGCATGTCCAAAGCCAGTGCATGCTGCATGGTGTAGGCACCACAGCAGGACGGATGATAAAGTTTTGCAGGCCAGATCCTGCTCTCAGGCCACATCTTTGACATGCCTGAATCACACACGTTCCAGCCAAAGAAACCATCACTGCACAAGCCTGATTGGTTGCCAGACCACGTTCATTTTGTTCACCAAATGAGGTACAATTCCTAAGGAAGACATACAATAGTAGTTCTTGTAGTAAGTAATCACACACTAAAGATTGTACAGTATCATAATACACAGGCATAAAAGGGCCAAGTTAACTTTCACAAGCTGATTTCTGGAGGTGAGACTTTACAAGTTGACTGAAGTTCTTCTGGAATCGATTGTTTTTTCCCCGTATGATTAGCTAAGTTGTAAAACATGCCAATGGAGTGCACAGAAATGATGTGATATTGCATGAACACCCCTACGGGTCTTGAGTAGGGTTGGAAACCTCTTCAACTCGCAGATCTCTGCCATGTTAGTTGAGTGAAGGTAGATTCTGACCCTCTATGTGAACCAGAATTAGCAGGGTGTACAGTGCAAGTTTTGCTAGTGGGTTACACAGATATTTTCTGACAGCAGAAGTGCAGCAAGACTCAAGGATTGTTTGCCTGATTTCCCCTTCCCATGAACCCCAACCTTAAGGTGTTCCAACCCAGACTCCTTGTTTCAGTTTTGCCTTTCTCGACTCCTTTTCCTGCCTATTTTATCCACCCACATCTGGTTCTGCTTGGCACTAGAGTTCTTTGTCATCTTTGTCTCCCTTCTCATGTACTAAAGGGGGCTGAAGCTGGAGCTGAGCTGCCACGTGCCTCAGGCCAAGACAGCTGGTTTGGCAGGGGAGGAGACACATGACTGGAGAAGCACGGGGGAGAGAGCAAATTGCAGGGGAGCAGAGGAAGATTGCATGCGTGATCCGTGGGGAGCATGAGGGACACGGCACAGCTTGCGTCTTCTCCCCACTTGCCTTCTGCTCCAGCTCTGGTCTCTCCAGTCATAGTCCAGCCCAGCTTGGGGGTGGCTGCGTTTCTCCCGGGCTTGGCTGGGACTGGGTTAGGGCCACCACTGTTTCCCATGGCCCCAAAGCTGGAGCACAACTGTAGCAGAAGATGAGGGGTGTGGGCAGGAACAGGGGACAGGTGGCAGGAGTCGGGCACAGGCGCAGGAGTGCAGATCGTGCCCACAGACCAACCCCACATCCCTCTTTCACTCCATGGGGCCAGATGGGTTTGACACCCTTGGTGTAACGAATTGGTTTGTGATGAGAAGAAGGGAAAGAGTGGCCTCATGGTTAAAGAAGTTGATGAATGCCCTGATCCTATTCCTGCCCCCCAGGTGCCTATGTAATGCTGGGTAGGTCATTTAACCTCGCTTTTCATAACTAGTTACTTACTTTTTGCCTCTCATTTTCAGGATACCTGAGACCCTGAAAATTGCCTATTTTCCCTGCCACAGCAGGGGGCGGGTAGAAATTTAAAATGATCTTTCACCAATTAGATTCTATACATGCAGGATTTATCAATGCGTTTACCTTTTATTGTAATTGCAAACACATTTATAATTTTCCATATGTAGAATCTTGCACCTTAAATTTGAGATCATCTTGGATTCCAGTAAATACAGTATATTTGTCTCTAGCCTCATTCTCAAACATGGCTGAGGTATTTTGGCTGAAACATTCCAATAATATAGCGCTGGGGGCAGACAGTGGGTGTAGAAAAGCTTAGTCTAAATGATTCAAGTTTGGTAAAGAGAATCTTCTTACAGGAATTGTCATGCAGCCTTAATAATTGGTATTGCTGCAAGTCCCACCTATAATGCTACATGTACTGCAGTATCCTGAATGCTAATTAATCTTGTGTGGTTATTTATGAGAGACAACATGCTAATGCTTGCAAATGTAAAACGGTGGAGAGCTGAACAAATGGAACATTGACTTATTTAATTTAGCAAGAGTGTCGAATCAGTCGGTGCCTGGAGACTGTGGTCTGTGAATACTTTCGGCCCTGATCCTACAGTGAGCTCCATGAAATATAAGTCGGTCTGTGCAGAGCTTCTTGTGGGATAAGGGCTGGAGATGAGTCTCTTTGTGAGCCCAGTCAGGTAAATGTGTACTGTAAATTGTCTCTCAATTTTAGCAGCCTTTGCAGGCCTCTGATGGAACAGAACGTGAGAAGGATGCTCTTCGCTCCGGATATGATCCAATCATGACAAAGATGAAGGAGACGGACAAACAGCTTGCATGTATAAACAGGGAGAATGAAATCCTCAAGATCAAGGTGCATTCCTTTTTGCAGTGTTTAAATGTACATCTTAGCTGTCCTCAGCCCTGGGTTAGCTGGACTCTAGCTGTAGGAAGAAAACTAGCTCTTCATTATGCCTTTGCCCTATCTGTAAGGCAGTAATCCTTCAGAGTCGCAGCAGGGTTTCCCACTAATCCAAATCTGTTTCACTTTAGCCAACAGTGAATTTCACCGTAAAGCCAGTGCAGCTTCTTGGTTTTTTTTCAGGTTGTAACACCCGAAGTCGGCTCAGTTCATAGTCGTCCATAGCAGATGTACTCAAAACCAATTAGAAGCTTATCTGCCCTTTTACCTCCTCTGCTTTCTGTTGAAATCAGGCAGGGCTATTCTGTCAGTGAGTATTTAGCAAGTTTGTGTCCTTTTCTTCAGAATTTAAAGTATTAGTTGGGCATTTTTATAAGTTTATATTTTTTCCGCATGAGACTTGGGGAAACCTATTTTGCATGCTATTGGTCACACACTTTAACAGCAACATCCATATTATGCTTATGTCATGACTACAGCACGCTCTTAAACCATGGCATAACATTATTAATCCTGTGCATTGCCCTTTTCTAGCTGGAAGCTACAAGAGAGGCCGGTGCAGAATCTCTCAGACATGCCTCACGGACGCTCTATGAGAATTACCAGAGACGGTCTGAAGAACTGAAAAAAGGGTGTGAAGAAGATAAATGCCTAATGCAGGTACACCTCTATATAAATCCTGTATACAGAGTTGGTCAAACACAGAGCAAAATGTATCTGAGATACCTAGGAGGAGACGCATTTCTTCTGGTCAATAGGCCAGAAACTCCATTGAGCGGATTTCTTGTTGGCATCCTGGTTCTAATTAGGGCCCTAGTTTTCAAATGTGACTTGAGATTTAGGCTGCCTTACTTTTGGTGGGCTTAATTTCATGTGGATAAAAGAAACTAATTTTTCAGAAGGTGGATGATTAGCACTTCCTGTAGAGCAGGTCTCAGATGTCTCCAGTGGCCAGTTCAGAAGCACCCAAAATCATCTTTTATTCCTGAAAATGCTGGCTGTGACTGCTTATATGGATACTGGTGTTGTTGCTTTGCACTGGACTCTTTCCCTAAAGGTTTGCCATTCTCTCCCTCGTATTGCGGGAGGAAAGAAACAGAGTCTTACTACAAGGGTTAGGGCTTCCACAGAATGATATATCCAAGTGCAGTAAATTGGCACATACTGGAAAACGGCAATACAGTAGTTTAGTAAAAAATGTAAATTGTGTACTTCATTGACTTGCAGGCCTGCAACACTGACAGAGAACAAAAACTCAAACAAAATGCAGAGAACGTCAGTTGCCTTACTGAAAGACTTGAAGAAAAATACAGTCGGATTGCAGAAATGGAGAAACTAGTGCAGAGGATGGAAGAGGTATGTTCAGAGAATGTAGTTTGTAGTCCCTAGTTGTGCAGTCAACAGAAGCTTCCTTATGCCTGTGGAGTCTGTATCTTTGATTTAGTATCTCTTGAATGATAAAGCCCTGAGATTCACAGTCAAGAATCTGCAATAGTCTTTGCTCACCTACATGTTGTCATCAGATTGGAACTAGTCTTGTGAATAACGATTTAGGGATCCAGCTCTTCAGAAATACACGATTTCAGTGCTTTAGCTCCTACCACTATTAACAGAAATAGATGAAGCATTTTTCACTGGAAGTTTAACATTTGTTTAATCCCGTTGAATTAAATAGCATTAAATGGTATTTAATGCTAAACTTCCATTATCTGCTGGAGCTTTAATGCCATTGAAAGCTTAGTGTTTGATGTGACTGACCAATAGCTCTTGCTTATGAGGAAGAATTAAATTTAAAATAATTCAAACATATCCTCAGGTGGAGTAAGTGTCCTTTTGCTTTCACTTGGGCTTACCTATGTCAACCAGCTGAGGATTGAGGCCCTTTAAATGTAATTATAAATAAAATTGTGGCCATGCTTGCCCTCTCTTTCCATCTCTCTCCCCTTCAAATATTTAAAAACAATTAATGGCCATAACTAAATCTAACAGAAGCCTTGACATTTCCTGGGGGTTTTTTTTATTGTTTTCTAGCAGGAATGATCTATTCTTTCATGCTTATTCTTGCATTGCCACATTTAATAGAAACGGTGCAGTTAATCTGTTCTCTTATTGGGAATTTCTTTTGAAAGTTCTCAGCTGATTCAGAAGCACTGAGCATTACAGCAAACAACCCTCCTGTTGTAAATAGCCATTAGCAGTGAAAGCTAAAATGAACGTATTGTTTTAAAATTAAACTTTCACCATATGTTCACGGGCAATTATGAAAGAAACATGATCTCATTTCATTAATACAATACCAGTAAAGAAAAGTCAAATTAAAAACATTTAAATGCAAAAAACAGAATGTACTTTCCAGGGCATTTGTATCATTTGTACTGCTTAACTATATTATACTCCTGCCATAAATAAGGTACTGGAGAAGTCAAGTAGGGGTGTGTGAATAATTACATTTTCTGTTTAAATAAAAAGCTTAAATATTAATTGGAGCAGGGGCTGGAAGATGGGGGCATCCCTTATTATTGATCAGGTAATAACGTCCTCTGTCTCTGGTCCAATAAATATTTAAGTATGTTATATACAGTTGAACAGCTTCATATGAAAGTGAGAGAACCACCATATAGTGAAGGCATACCCTATGACTTTGTAGTTGAGCCACTCTCCTGGGAGAGATTTTGATTTAACAGCCTGCTCTGAATTAAGTGGAGAGGAGGTTTGAACGTGGGTTTGCCACATCCTACATGAGTGCCTTAACCCTTGGCTTCCAGAGCATCAGACCAGCCCTTCTCCATTTTATGAATGGTGCTCAAGTCCCCTAGTGAATTTAGCCTGAAAAACTGAAATGTAAGGTTTTGTTTTGATATTTCAGGGTGTTTTGTTTTGTTTTTTTTAATTTGTCAAAACTATTCTGAATTTGACCCAAACTCACCAGTAGTTTTTTTTGATTGGCCTAAACTTGCTTTGGAGATAGTGGGAGGGGTGACAGAGGGATCTGCAGCTTTTGAAGTTCTCCCAGAAGTTCTGAATGACTTGCCTGGAAGTAAATAGTTTCATAGTTTCTAGGGACGGAAGGGACCTGAGCAGATCATCTAGTCCGACCCCCTGCCATGGCAGGAAAAAGTGCTGGGGTCAAACAACCCCAGCAAGACGTGCATCTAAACTCCTCTTAAACACCCCCAGGGTAGAAGCCTGCACCACTTCTCTTGGAAGTTGGTTCCAGACCCTAGCTGCCCTGACCGTGAAGTAGCGCCTCCTGATATCTAACCTAAACCTACCCTCTGCCAGCTTGTGACTGTTATTCCTGGTCACTCGTGGCGGTGCTCAGGGGAACAGTGACTCCCCCAATGTCTGCTGATCCCCCCTGACTAGTTTATAACAGGCCACAAGATCCCCCCTCAGCCTTCTCTTTTGGAGACTGAACAGGTTCAGGTCCCATAGCCTCCCCTCATAGGGCCTGCCCTGTTGTCCCCTGATCATACGAGTGGCCCTCCTCTGGACCCTCTCCATGCTGTCGACATCCCTCTTGAAGTGCAGCACCCAGAACTGGACGCAGTACTCCATCTGCGGCCTGACCAGTGCCGCATAGAGGGGGAGGATCACCTCTTTGGACCTGCTTGAGATTCATAGACATCAGGGCTGGAAGGGGCCTCGGGAGATCATCGAGTCCAGCCCCCTGCCCAAAGGGCAGGAAGTCAGCTGGGGTCATAGGATCCCAGCAAGATAAGCATCCAATTTGCTCTTGAAGGTGTTCAATGTAGGTGCTTGAACCACCTCCGCTGGCAGACTGTTCCAGACCTTGGGGGCTCGGACAGTAAAGAAATTCTTCCTTATGTCCAGCCTGAAACGGTCTTGCAGGAGTTTGTGACTGTTCGACCTAGTTATCCCTCGGGGCGCTCTGGTGAACAAACGTTCCCCCAGATCCTGGTGGTCACCCCTGAGAAACTTACAGGTGGCCATCAGATCACCCCTAAGCCTGCGCTTTTCCAGGCTAAAGAGTCCCATGGCTCTCAGCCTGTCATCGTAAGATCTGTTTTCCTGACCTCTGATCATGCGCGTGGCTCTCCTCTGGACTCTCTCAAGCTTCTCCACATCCTTTTTGAATTGTGGAGCCCAAAACTGGACGCAGTACTCCAGCTGCGGCCTCACCAAGGCCGAGTACAAGGGGAGAATGATGTCCCGGGATTTGCTCGAGAAGCATATATGGATGCAAGCCAGCGTTTTGGTCACTTTACTAGCCACAGCATCGCATTGCAGGCTCATGTTCATCTTGTGGTCAATGATGACCCCCAAGTCTCTTTCTTCTGTAGTGCTATCCAACATAGCACTGCCAAGCCTATAAGGATGCTACAGGTTTTTCTTCCCAAGGTGGAAAACCTTGCATTTTTCGGTGTTAAACGCCATCAGGTTCTCATCTGCCCATTTGCTGAGCTTGTCCAGGTCAGCCTGGATCACCCGCCTATCTTCTGGCGTGGATGCTTTGCCCCAAAGTTTGGTGTCATCGGCGAACTTGGCCAGTCCACTGCTGACTCCAATGTCCACATCATTAATAAAGATGTTGAACAGTATCGGTCCAAGGACAGAGCCTTGAGGGACCCCACTGATCACAGGGCACCACGATGAGTGACTGCCATCAATTACAACCCTCTGGGTCCGACCACGGAGCCAATTTCCCAGCCAGTGGATCGTGGTGGAGCCAAGGCCACAACTGGGCAGTTTGGCCAAGAGGTGATCATGGGATACCAGATCAAAGGCTTTTTTTGAAGTCAAGATATATGACATCAATCTCTTGTCCCTGGTCCAGGTGATAGGTCACCTGGTCATAGAAGGAAATGAGATTGGTGAACGAAAGACTGCGGAGCTGGTGTCATCGGGAAGGCTTTGGCTTCCATGACCACAGCCCGCTCTTTGGCGAGAGAGGCAGTGAGCTGCTGGGAAGAGATGGCCTCCACCTCTCCCCCCTGGGGTGGAGGCTCTTAGCCAGGCTGGCTGATCTGCTCCACCGGGCTTTAAACTAAGCTCACTGGGGGATGGGGGGACGACTGCCACTGCTGGCCCGCTGAGCAAACCTTGCAAAGCCAGCAGACCAAGGCACTTAAGGTAGCCCACCCCTGCCCCAGCCCTGGCACAATCTGTGGGCAAGGCAAGAGCCCCCAAGGGCACACTTGCCTGCCTGTACACTAATGCCAGGAGCCTGGGCAACAAGCAGGACGAGCTCGTCCTCCTGCTCAGTGCAAAGAATTATGACGTCTTTGGGATAACGGAGACCTGGTGGGACTCCACCCATGACTGGACCACGGGTATAGAGGGCTATACCCTGTACAGGAGGGATCATGTTGACAAAAGGGGTGGGGGTGTAGCTCTCTATGTGAAGGAAAGCTACATGTCCCTGCAAGCTGATGTTGGCGACCGGCATGGACAGCTCCCCACATATCTGAAAAAGGACTTTTTGTTGTCCTTGATGCTTGAAGCTAGTTGGAGTTCAGTTGCAGCCTTATCTTTCCTGGTTTGCTCCATGCAGGACCGGACCAGTGCAGAATAATTTTCCTTGGAGGTGAATCCCGTCCTCCATCCTTTGTAGGCTTTCCTTTTTGGCCTCAGAAGGTCCGCTAGGTCCCTGGAGATCTAGGAGGGCTGCTGTGCCTTCTTGCTGCCTTTCCTCCATGTTGGAATAGATTTAGCTTGTGCATTGAGGATCGCTTCCTTGAGAAGCAACCACTCTTCTTTGGTCCCTGAGGGCCTGACCATCAAGCCTCTTGAGCTTGTCAAAGTCGGCTTTTCTGAAGTCAAGGACTTCTGTGTTGCTGACTGACTTGCCAGCTTTACGGCGGACAGTGAAGGTGATCAGCTCGTGGTCACTGTCACCCAGCTTCCCATCGATCACTGGGTCACCAATTAGGTTGTCCCCCGTAGCCAGTACCAGGTCGAGCAGCGCTTTGCCTCTCGTTGGCCCATAGACTTCTTGAGTCAGGTAGAGGTCATCCACGCACGAGAGAAAGCTTTGCGACTGCTGGGATTTTGCTGAGTGATCTTCCCACAAGATGTCCGGGTAATTGAAGTCACCCATGACAACCAAGGTCCTGGAGCAAGCGGCCTCAGTCAGTTCCCGGGCAAACTCCTGGTCAAGCTCGGGACTTTGAGTGGGAGGTCTGTAGTAGACTCCCACCGTTGTGTCCCCTGTGCCGTATTCCCCACGAATTTTTACCCAGAGGGTCTCTAGCTGTCCATGCTGGTCACCAACATCAGCTTGTAGGGTCATGTAGCTTTCCTTCACGTAGAGAGCTACACCCCCGCTCCTTTTGTCAACACGATCCCTCCTGTACAGGGTATAGCCCCCTATACCCGTGGTCCAGTCATGGGTGGAGTCCCACCAGGTCTCCGTTATCCCAATGACATCATATTTCTTTGCACTGAGCAGGAGGACGAGCTCGTCCTGCTTGTTGCCCAGGCTCCTGGCATTAGTGTACAGGCAGGCAAGTGTGCCCTTGGGGGCTCTTGCCTTGCCCACAGATTGTGCCAGGGCTGGGGCAGGGGTGGGCTACCTTAAGTGCCTTGGTCTGCTGGCTTTGCAAGGGTTGCTCTGCGGGCCAGCAGTGGCAGTCGTCCCCCCATCCCCCAGCGGGCTTAGTTTAAAGCCCGGTGGAGCAGGTCAGCCAGCCTGGCTGAGAAGAGCCTCCTCCCCAGGGGGAAGAGGTGGAGGCCATCTCTTCCCAGCAGCTCACTGCCTCTCTCGCCAAAGAGCAGGCTGTGGTCATGGAAGCCAAAGCCTTCCCGATGACACCAGCTCTGCAGTCTTTGGTTCACTGTGTGGATCCTCCTCTCCCTCCTCAGCCCATAGCCTGAGACTGGGAGGATCGACGAAAACACCACCTGAGCTCCCAGACCCCTAAGCCCCGCTCCCAAATCCCTGTAGCGCCCCATGACCTGGCTGGGGGTGCTCCGAGCCGTGTCATTGGTGCCCACGTGAATAAGGAGCATGGGGTAGTGGTCTGTGGGCCGGAGAAGCTGTGGGATCCTCTCCGCAATGTCTCGGATGCGGGCCCCGGGAAGCAGCAGACTTCCCGGGCTAAGGGGTCGGGGCGGCAGATTGCCCCCTCAGTCCCCCGCAGGATGGAGTCTCCCACAACAAACACCTTTTGCTTTGTCTTGGGGAGAGCGGGGGCAGTAGCTGTGGTTGAGCCTGGGTTGCCTGCGGGAGCTGGCAACTGAGCAGGCTCTGCTGGGGCTGCAAGAGGTGTGAACTGTGGATGCATGCCAAAGTGCGGTTGGCCTTCCTTACTGCCTCTCCACACTGCCGGCCCATGTCAATGATGACCCCCAGATCCCTTTCCACCTCCGCGCTGACAAGAGGGGAGTTCCCTAACCTGTAGGTATGGTGCCGGTTGTTCCCCCCGAGGTGCATCACCTTGCACTTGTCTGTGTTGAATCCTATCCTGTTCTTGTCCGCCCACCCTTGTAACCTGTCTAGGTCTGATTGTAGCCTGTTGCATCCTTCCAGTGTGCCCACATCCCCCCACATCTTAGTGTCATCAGCAAATTTGAACAGGGTGCTTTTTACCCCCTCGTCCAAATCACTGATGAAGATGTTGAACAGTGCGGGCCCGAGGACCGAGCCCTGCAGAACCCCACTGCCCACGTCCCTCCAGGTTGAGAAGGACCCATCCACCACCACTCTCTGGGTGCAGCCCTCCAGCCAGGTGGCGACCCATTTGACTGTGTGGGTGTCGACACCACAGCCCCCCAGTTTCTTAATGAGAATGCGGTAAAAGACAGTGTGAAAAGCCTTCCGGAAGTCCAGGAAGACTATATCCACTGCTACCCCTGCATCTGGTGATCTGGTCGTAAAAGGCCACCAGGTTGGTCTGACGGGACCTGCCACTGATGAAATGATTTGGGGCATTCAGTCTGCAGTGGCTCCCGCTGTACTTTTGAACAGGTGACACCACAATCACTTGCCAAATCAACTCCTGCCAATAGGCAAGTGAGGGGACTGAGGCCTCCACCTTAACTTCATCCTTTCCAGCCCAACTGAAGTCTATATCTGCCATTGATGCTCCAGCCTTCTGTTTGTATTAGGGGTTAAAAGGCACAGGAAGTGTGGTAGGCTTATGCCTCTGCATCCAAGGGAGTGGACTGCTTGTTTCCCCGCTACCTTTGCACATCAGTGTAGAGGCAACTACCACATGCCATTAGTATTTTTAATTATTGATAAATTATACTTAATTGCATGCAGAACTCTTCAGTTATTTCAGTGCACCTTTTGAATGTCTTCAAGTTGACTATGTTTCCAAAAAACTTCTGTATGATATTCCCAAATCTCATCATCCTGTCACATCAATAGGGTAACATGGAGGGTAGTTGCAAGCAGAATTCTGCATACAATTTTTTGTTGTCTATGGCTGAGATTTTTAGACGTGCCTCCTATTTCCAATTATCCAAGCTAATAGCAGCACCATTTTAGGCAGTGTTCATAACACTCCATTAATATACCATGTTGGAACTTGCCAAAGAAAGAGAAACCAAAAAAAGGCTTCAGTTTCTTGGCAGCATGCAGCTAGGATCATCTAGACTCTACAGCCAGCCTCTAAATCCTGTCTAACTTGTAGCTTGTTCCTAAACAAAATCTCCAGGGGCAAAACTCTTGCCTTCACCAGGGCTGAGGTTTTACACTTACAGACTAAGATGATACATTGTGGAGTGGCTTTATCAGTTAGTAGCTTCCTTAATTTTCCCAGCAAGAAAGATTGTATCTGGATCACTGAATATTTAGAAGTGGACTATCAAGATTTGTCATTTGTTGATATGAAAGTTTCTAACTGAATCCATTTTAACCTATGATTTCTGATCCATATTTGCTAACAAAGTCCCTTTCAGTCTGTACATAAATTGATGAGGTTATAAGGGATCTCAAGGATCATGTAGTTCAACTTCTTGCTTAGGTGCAGGATTCACAGTTGCAACCTTTCCACTCAAATGCTTATCCAGCCTCTGCTTGAAAATTCGCAACAAAGTAGATGGCATCTACAGCAGAAAGGATCTTTGAACACACAGCAGGCAAAAGCCAATAAACTGACAGCTTAAAAGAATACATTATCCTCTGCTGATCAGGGGAGGGAAACTAAATCATTTCCTTGTAAATACCTGGATATTGGGATGTAGTAATTTGATACATTGCCATGTGAAAAGTATATCTTCAAATGTAAGAAATTCGAAAAACAACTAAAAATGTAAGTTAGTTGCACCACTGGGATTTGCTTCTCATGCTGGAAACAAATTAGGAGATGCAGATTAGTGCAAGTTCCTGTTACGCTGGGGAATTTTCTTCAAAAATCAAACTTAAACCAGATTCTTCCACCACTGTTCAGCTGATACTATTCAGCTGAACTCAGTTCATTTGAACACAATTGGCATTATTTCATTTCAGTGTGATTCCTCAAGTAGAAAGGTCCTGCTTAGGCTGAATAATGCTGGTGATCTGTCACTGTATTGACAAGTTAGTTGAAGCCAGTACAAAATCATGGAAGATAAGTTCAAGACTGCAAAGTCCTTCCATTTTTCTGAAGAGCAGCTTTCATTTAAAAAGCCAGCGTTTTCCAGTAGTTCCAATGCAGCATTAGCTGGAGTAGCACAATTTTTCTCCTTGGAACAGGAAATACCAGTGGTAGTTGTGTGTTATCTGATGGTAAATCTACATGTTTTAATGGCAACTGACTGTGTTCACGTCCATAGAATTGAAACTTTCCTTACTCTTTAAAAAATAAAGCCTCTAGTCTTTTAAATTTAAATATGTTTTGTCCATGCAGATCAATACAGAGCTGTTGCCGTGGTAACCCTGCCTTTTCTACAACCATTCAGTGTGACCACTACAGCTTCTTTTTTCAAGAGCCATAACTAGTACTAATGTAGGTTTATTTCTAGATGGTTACTGCTGACTCATCTCTGGTCATTTTGCCTATTTCAAGATAGATTAAAAATAATCAGAAACATAAATAATCAGTTCACATCAGGTACATGTGGGTATGTGGACTTCTTTGTTTCCTAGGAAAAGAAAACTTTGCTAGAAAAGAAGCGGTCATTTGAAGAGATGCTCCTGCAGTTGATATCAAACCATGAAGTTGATAAACGGTAAATAATAGCATGCGACTAAGTGCTTTCAGTATGTTTAGCTGCCTCAAATTGGAACATACATGGGCTTTGATTGATTGCTTTTACTTTCTATACTTTTAAAAGAATAATAAAGTTTTCCTGTGATGCATCCAATAGGGTTTCTAGGCATTTATTTATTTAGAAAATAAGTAACCATACTCTGTCATTTGAACACATGGAGAAATTCAGCTAGGTGCTGTTGTCTCTTCTCTGGGAAACCTCTTGTTTTAATTAGCAGGACTTGTGCATATAGACTGACTGAGTGTAGTAGGTTTGATTTATAGATATATATTCTCATATACCCATCTTAACCCCATGCTGTTTATCAGAACCAATATTCCAAAGGCCAGGCACTATTGTTATTCTATCTGGGATATAATTAATTTTCCTTATTTTGATCCCTGCTTGACATTAAGCAATATGAAAAGGCAGTGTAGTCAGGGCACTGGTCATGGGGTAGGTAGACCTGCCTCTGTTACTAGCCTGGAAGGTCACTTTCCTTCATGTTTCTGAACATTGGCCACATTCCACTCCTGTCTTGCCTTTAGATGGGGTCATTGTATATTTTGTCAGTGCCATAATGTGGGGTAGGCAAGTAGGATGCATATTTTGGGTGCTGCCTAATGGTATGGGTGCTTTCCTGTCCTCCACTGATCTTGCATTTCCCAGCTGTGCATGGAGCACAAGGTATTCTGGGAATCATAATTTTATAGAGTGTCTGTGTAGTTCATGGATGAGGGTGAGGTGGGGTGACTTGACCCCACTGTTTTGCTGCTGAATTAACATTTCTTTTGCTTTCTTGACATTGGCTTCAGCAGCAAATAAAATGGGGTGAAACTCTCCTCTCCCCAGCGATGAACTCCACTGCCACTCTAGAGACCTACAATTCTCATAACACCTTGCAGTCCATGACCCAGATTGCCCACAATACTTCTGGCTGCTACTGCTGGGTGTTACCTAGTGCAGGAAGGGTGAAGGGTGTCCTCTGCTGTGTGTTTTATGCTGTGTATTTGCACATTATTTGCATCAGGGAGTTTTTCTCTTTGCTGGGCCTTCAGCTTCTATTACTATTACTATAATGCAAATATGCTGATGATGAAAAGAGGTGGTGGCTTCAGGGGTCTGTAGATTGTATAGCCATTTCCCCTCTATGATCACAACTGCACAAATTTCCAGGATTTTTAGGTCTACATATCACTTCTACAGTTTTTTTAATTGCTGTTTTCTGTGTTAGTCAAAATATTTTATTAGTAGTGGATGTGCTTGCTCCCATTTGTTGAAATTCTGCTAAGAGGTGAAATTTCACCATCAATTCTGTTGTCTCTGGTCACTAATCTATATGTGCCAACACAGTTACCATGGAAATGTATTGTTCAGTAGCTAAAGTGGTATGCAGTACCCTATGGTATGGCTTTAAAACATTCTTAGTGTAAAAGTGAAAGCTTATGAGACCTTGCCATGTCCTCTCACCTACTGTGTCCTCTGTATGGAATGGTTGCCCCCCTCCAAAATGAATAACAATGCTACTATTGATGCTATAAAGAATAAACCCCACATTTTTTTTTTCATTTATATTGTATAATGTTTACAATTTTCTTTCTTTTATGTTGTATAATGCTTAGTGAATTTAACTACAGCTGCTATGGCAAGAGGTTGATACCACAAGTTGAAATCCTATGTGCTCTGGAAATCACTAGTTCCGATCAATGAAAAATATCTTTATAGCATAGACTTGGATTTGAACTATAATTACAACTGACCAACCCCAAGAACTAGGAGCCCAAATGGCTGTTTTCTATAACCATGCTACATAAAGCAGGTGTTGGATCTTTCCCTCTGATTTTATGTTCTTCCTCTTCTACCTCTCCAGGTGTGCGGATCTTCAAGAGGAGCTTTGCACTCTGCAACAGCAGATCCGTCATTTGCAGAATTTGATCCTGTTCCAGAATCAAGGCCTACGCAATGTGATACAGGAGGTTGGATTAATCAAGTTGGTTTCATGATGTCATAGTTGTTGAGGGAGCAGGTGGGAAATAGGAAATATGGGTCCGAATCCTTCAATACCACAGCAAGAAATACTTCATCCAAAACCAGCTGAGGTGCATTGGTAATATACCTGAATGGGAGTTGTGCTCAACATGGCTATTCCCTTGGGCAATGTTCACTGGCATTTTCTGGCATACGGTCTAGTTGTCTACTGCTGTAGGGGTGGCCTTGAGTACAAAGACAGCCCCAAGCATATGTGTTCTACCTGGTGTTTTGTGTGGATCATTGTGTCTAAAACACTTCATTGCTGTAGCTATAGACACTGTGTAAAACAGTCAATAAAATGAAAAGATATGTGGGAATCTACAAAACATTTCTCACTGAAGCCCATATAACATTTGCATTGCTCTCGCAGGCAGTGCCATTAAAGTCAACAAATTGGCTTGCATGAGAAAGTAGGAGAGATTTGGATCCAAATAAGACTGACAAAATGTGAATCTGCTTAATATCTATTGTTTTTTATAACATCTTTTTAAAGAATTATTTTCAGTAAGGATATACATTTTTGCTGAGCATTTACCTCTGAAAAAATAGTAGGGTTGAAGTATTGTTGTCGTTATGATGATCCAGGAAACGTATGAGAGGCAACAGTCTTTGGGTGGTACTTTTTTATAGGACCAACCATATAGTTGAGAGAGAAATTTGACAAGCTTTCTGGCAAACATTGCACTTCAGCCATCATGTGCTTAAAAACCTATCGAATTTCTCTCCCAGGTAATCAGTGGGTCTAGGAAAAGATATCACCAAAATATCCTTCCCCTATACAAAAATGTAATCCTGTTCTGTAAGCTAACATAGGATAGGAAATTCTCCTCGAGTCTTGCATGACTAAGGCTAAAAATCACTTGTGGGTAATCATTCCATTTTTGGCAAAGCTGTCAAGAACTTCTTTAAAATTTAAAAGGTGAATTTGAAGTGCGACTTTATCTGATTAAAAAACAATGGCGAGTCAGTCATTTCACCACTTCTCTTCCGTTAGGCAACCGTTTTTGGTCACAGGCCAGAACAACCCACCCTGGGACAGATGGGCAAGTGCTAGGGTCTGGCCACTGCTGCCTATTGTCTCTAGCAGCATGGGGAGAGCCCCCACAGCCAGAGCCCCTGCCACCACCAAATGCTGCTGAAGCCCCATGTCCACAGATCAGTTGCAATGGCTCTGCAGGCCAAATCCAGCCCACAGGTCATGGGAGATAGGCTGCTAACCCCTGCTCTAAAGTATTTCCTGTATCAGGTGGAGTTCAAATTCCATTTATTCTCATACTATAAGAAAGTTTCATGCCTTCTAATTAACAAAAAGGTTTCTAAACCATTTAAAAATCATTGCTAACTTAATTTTTTTTAACTTGTAGATTGAAGAATTGAACAAGGAACTAAAAATCCAAGATAAAACAATAGAAGATCTGAAAGAAAAGATAAATATGCTTGAAGCTCAGGTAAAGCAAGAAAGAACAATATGTTTTACTAAACTCTACAGTAGTGAGCCCAAAATGAGGTGTGTTTAAAAACCTTTGTGTTCCTCAATCCCTTCTGTCTTCCAAAATGAACAGTAAGAGATTAATGCTATGATTTCCAACCCAAGGTATGGTGTGGTATTTTTTGAACTGTTTTCTGGGGATGAATAGGTAGGAGTGCTTTCTACAAAGCAAACTGGATTTACATAAGCATTCAGCAGTGGCCTAACTTTCCTTCCATTGAAGACCACAATAAACATCGTACTGGATTCAGTTGTAATAGAGGATGAGGCCAAATCCAGTAAGTGGGATTTAGGCACAATTCAGGAACAGGGACCTGAGCCAGGATTCCCTTCTTTCCGGTGAGTCTTGTAACTGTTAAGTCAGAGGCCCGCTGCTGCTTGGCTCTTTGAGTCAGTTCTTTATTGCACAGAGGCATCCCTTCAACAAAAAGATCACCATTCAAATTAGCTTAGCATTGGGTCATTAGGGCAGTCTATAGGTCAGGGGAGATGCAGGCTTCAATGCCCTCAGTTGGTAACAGCTCAACCTGGGACTTCCTCTTCCAAGGTGTTTGTTGTAATCACTACAAGAGGGGTGTTGCTACTGCTGTTGCTCCTCCTGCTTTTTAAGAGTTCATTTTGATAATCTTTTTTGACAGAAAGGACTATCAGTGCCTCCCCTTGCAAGAGGATTCCAGGTTTCCTCCCACAGCCCTGAAGGAAGGGATTCAAGGCTCACTCTGTTTCCTGTTGCCTGTCTCTAGGCAACTGCATCCTCAGTAGTAGACAGTCCTCAGACTGTACACAGCTTGTCACTCAGCATGCCAGCTGCACCGGGTCCCATTTGGAGGCACCCTCTATAGACAAGCTTTGTGCCTACCACAGCATTCTGGATTGCACTCCCCCTGCATGTCTCCACAACTAGTCTATTAAATCTGCAGGGCTGGGGTGTGAACAAGCACATTTCAGAATAATGGGCCAGGCTGCTTTTACACACCATGGGTGTTTTGTTTTTAAAAACACCACTTCAGTTTAGAGAGAATTAAACCAAAGTAAACCCCCATGGCATGTATGCAAGGGTCAGACCCAATCCTTACCTGCCTCTCCAGCGGTGGGGAGGGGAGGGCGAGGGGCTGGTGGGCTGAGCAGTCCCTGAGCTGCTGGGCGGCCAGTGCTTCCCTCCGTGGTGGTGGCTGTGGCACCTGCCTGCAGGCATCTGGCACGGGTGGTCGCAGGGAAGCACCAGCCCTGTCTCCCCTCCCCCCAGTTGTGTGTGGAGGGAAGCACTGGGTCCCCGCACAGCTCAGGCAGTCTCTGTGGAGGAATAAAAGAAAAAGATCAGTTTCGCCACTTTGTTTTTTTTGCTTCAGTGGAGCCTGCTTGCAAGGGCTGCCTGGATAGCCCCTGCGCTGCACAGGGCCTGGTGCTTCCTTCCGCAGCTGTTGCACTTTGTTAGATGGCAAAATACAACACCTTAGAGATGTTTTATTTTGCTACATCCCAGAGTCATTGAACGTGCAATACACCGCCGACAGTGCGAACAGCCACGCCATTAAAACTCAATATGCCACTGACAGTGTAAACAGCTGCTCCATTAAAGCAGTGCAAGAGGGAATTTAAGCCACTTCAAAGGCCAATTTTGTTATGTATATGAAGGCCCCCAGTTTCTATTTAACAACTAATTATTTACATTGGGGTAGGGCTAGAGTGTGGTTCTTGCCAAGATGGTCCAGAAAATGCGTGAGAGGGTAGGATTTCTAATGATATCTTCTGTTGGACCAGTTGTACAGTTTGGAGAACAAGCTTTTTCTGGCCTCAAGTGCCCTTCCTCAGGTCTAAGAAAAAGGCAGACACAGACTGAGCTAAATATCAGAGGAAAGCCTCCATGGAAATGCAGACAGTCTGCTTGTAGGGATAGAGGACGGCTCTGAGCAAGGAGTGAAGAGGTGTGACAAGGAGTGGTTAGGAGAAAAAACTGCGGTAGAATAGGTAATCTAGTTTAATGACAGAGCAAGACCATTCAAGAGTACCTTAAGGGTAGCATCCACTGGGTGTGTCTGCATGTTCATTAATGTGCCTTTGCTACCACACGTTATATTTAGTACCTCTAATATGAGGCAGTAGATAAAGATGCAGTAGCTGCACTAATGCACAGTAGCAAATGTTGCAGTCTGTAGAGAGGAAAATAAAACTAATTTTGTTTCAATTTCAGAATAAATTACTTAAATACAAAGTGGAGATGTGGTCTGTCCAGTCAACAATGAAGGTTTCAAAAGCTGTCTCAACAGAGTAAGTTACTTTGAAGGTATCAATGACTGGCTAGGTTACAGTAGTACAGAGAAGGACCTGAGGGTTATGGAGGACCATAAACTGAATATAAGTCAACAGTCTGTTCTTGTTGCAAAAAAGGCCAACAGCATCTGAGGTTGTATTAATAGGAGTATCACTTGCAAATGAAGGGAAGTGACTCTTCTCCTTGATTCAGCACTGGTAAGCCCTCACTGGGAGTACTGTTTCCAGTTTTGAGCTCCATACTTCAAGAAGGGTGTGGACACTTTGAAAAGAATCCAGCACAGAGTGACAAAAATAATCAGGGGCTTAGGAGATGAGATTTATGAAGAAAGGCTGAAAGAACTAGCGTTGTTTAGTCTAGAGAAGACTGAAGAGGGATTTGATAACAGTCTTCAAATACCAGAAGGGTATTATATAGAGGATGGAGATGGGATATTCTCTGTGGCTGTAAGAGGGGAGGACTAGGAACAACAGCTTCAAGCTGCAGCAGAGGAAGTTTAGAGTGGAAATGAGGAGCAACTTTCTGACTATAAGGGTGGGTGGTCAAGCATTGGAACAGGCCACCTAGAAGAATCTGTGGAATCTGCATTCTTGGAAGTTTGGAAGAGCAAGTTGGACCAACACTTGGTTGGGATAGTTTAGTAAGGGATGAGTGGGCTAGATTAGATGGCCTCATGATGTCCCCTCTAGCCTGCTTTCCCATGAGATGTCTGAAATCTTTCTTCCTACTCTCTCTTCAAACATCAAAATATGAATAATTAATAATGTCATTAGGGATGTGTCCTGGCATAGCTGATCCATTTCATTGGACAAAATAGATGCTACCCATTGTCCTGTGGTGTCACGCTGCTGCCACCCCCAGGGCTTTAGGGGAACAGCAGTTGGGGCATACCTCTGCAAATGTGGGAGCTCTGGGTGTGCAGGATCAGGCTCCATAGGGAGCTCCAGGCGCATGCACTTTCCTGCCTTAAAACAAGCAGATGTTTGCCAGAAAATAAAGGCACAAATTCATGCTACTACTTTGTCACAGACACATATGTGAGCATTTGCGGTGTGACAAAGGGAATGGACTTCTGTTTGCTTTCATTTTGTGCCACCATAAAAAATGTTATGACCACACAGAAACAACATGTGTTTCCAGACTTACTGGCTCAAATGCAGAGCTTTGCTCCGGTATCTTGCTAGTTCCTGAACCAATTTTTAAGAGCCTTCACATTGTTTAAGCACCCTGATGACAAATGTGGGACAGCGAATTCTATTTGGTGGCAGGACGCACGCTAATTACTGCTGCAGAGCTGACTGGTGAAATGTTTCCTTGCTGTTCAGTTTACTCTAAATGCCTCAGATAAGTTGGTTGCTAGCTCGGTGTTCGTTCTGTTTACAGTTGTCTTTGTCTTCTGTCTTTATCTTGCAGCTCAACCAGGATGGCTGGGATGTCACCCTACATGATGGTAGCTAATCTACAGAAACAAAATGGCTAGATGAGAAACTGTTGTCCTCTTTTATCTTAGTCATAGAGTCCTCTCTTTGTGTGTCTCAAATGATAACCTCAACTCTGTTCAGTCTGATTCTAAGGCCCCTTGTTATAAACGCAGCATCATGAACACTCAAAATGCTTGCAGTGGTGCTTATGCAGAAGTAGCCTTATAGTTGCATTAAAATGAATACACACATCTGGAAGTATGGCAAGACTTGAAGAAACAATATAAATGATGTTTAGCCACAAGACAGGAACAGCCAGACGCTATTCTTGAGGGGGGAAATGCATTATCTTCCCCAATGTTTACTATAAAAGACTGACTTTTTAACAAACATGCTGTGAATCATCTTGACATCGTTTAGGAGTATATTGAGAGGATATCAAAGTCAAACATTCATAACTGCATACAGAGACTATTCTGTTTACCATATTTTAGTACAATTTTCTGGTGCAACTTTGGCTAGTAGATTTTAAAAGTTCATACTGCAAGTTTGATAATGTAAAGGCATATTTAATAAAGTATATATTTGTCCAATTTTCTCATCTTGGTATTGTAATCTAAATTTTAAATGTGACAAGCTCTTTAACAACTTCAGCAATGAAAATGTTACAGCAAGAGTTTTATTTCTCTAGGAGACAGTGGCTTTGGGGTAATCATTGGTTAGCTTTGTCTAACAGTGTCAAGGCCAGCATCATGATCTATGCATGTTTATTTCAGCGCTGGAAGACAAGAAGACACGTCTGCTTGTGACTGATCCATTTTAGACAAAGCAAAGCCCTACCATCTATCACACTGGCCAGTTCTTTTCAGAAAGTATGCTATGATACTGTTTGTAGTATCTCGGTGTAGCTACATGTGGTCATTTGACTCGCCTTGATGTGCCAGTATTCGCAATAGATTTTGGTTTTGTTGTAGTCCAGCTGTTTATATTCTGAAGATTGATTGCTATGCATGATCCCCATCCAGACTATATTAATGAGTTTCAACCTTAAACTGCTAAACCAACCATTTAAGGACAGGAAGTGTTTTTCATTAAGCCAGCGTCTATGAATGTTGTTTTGGAGGACTTCTTTTGCAATGTTGAGTCAAACTGAGCTAATGATCAAAGTAAATAGTATCTAACCCTAAATTGGCTGGTTCAAACCCCCTTACCTGGATTTAGTAATTCTGTCTGTTATGTAGCCTTACACCTATTCACTCCCTCACACCTCTTCCTCATTTTGTAAATAGCAGAAATGCTAATGGAAAACACTTTGAAATGGGAGAGGAAGCGTGTCTTAGCAGACAGCTTATGTTTACACTCAAAATTGCCCATGGGTGCATTATAAAAATCTATAAATTGTTACTTTCCTAAGTTTTAAATGAAATGAACTGCGAAACAGTCTTTTTACTGGTTTCAGTGCCAACACTTATGCATTTCAGTCGTGCAAGTGAGTCAGTTATCAGAATGAATGAGGGTAACTTGTACTGAAGTGAAAATTGCAAACATGCAAAACTATTCATGTGAATACCTTGGGGTCATCTAGTGGGAAGTATGAAGAAGAGAACTTGTATGACCTAATATTAGTACATTTGGCCCTTTAGAGGATTAGCTTAATTGCTTATATGATTGGCCAGGATTTGTGGTAAAATTTACGGAGAGACTTAGACAGTGCTAAGTGTTCATATGCCTGAAAGTTAGGTACCAGCTCTGGAAGGGGAATTTATAAACACAAGTCAGGCATTTAACTCTCTCCATTCAGAAAATGGAAAATTGAGTATGTAGAATTGGGATATAAAATCTATGCAGAGTCAGGATGTCAGCATGAATTTTAGACCCTAATTCTATACACCCAATTCTCTCTGCATCATTAGGAACAGACTGCAGATCATGGACCTCGGACTATATACCAAAATTGAACCAAGTCCACAATGCTGTACAGCTTAATGAAAAAGAATCCCCTTTTAGGTAGTATACTCCATACACCAGTTCACTGCATGTAGGATGGCAATATGCATGCCATTGATAGCCTGGTGCAATTCAGAAACCCCATATTGGCAAATCTGGCAATGACCTCCCAGGGACTGGAGAGCCTGAGGAACACTGGTAGTCTGGGAATTGTGCCACTCTGAGGATGTGCTTGGCAGTAACATAGCCATGGATTTCTCCATGCTCAACAAGTCACAGACGTGAGGCTACCAGGGATTGCTAATTTCCAAATAGCTATTGCCAACTGTTCATGAAAATGCTGGTGTTGGCAAACTGCCTCTCAAGCAATGATGGTCAGCTTGACATGGATCTCCTTGCCACTGCTGCTTGTCATTCTAAGTCCGTGGAACTATCTACTCCCATCAGTTTATGCTTACCTCTCTGACCCAGAAGGGCAGCAATGCTCTACGAATGATCCCAGGGAAGGTCATCCTCTCTGGAAATGGCTCTTTTTCCTCTGGCATGTTTTTCTGAGACTTGTACAAGATTGAATAGAGCTTTAGAAAGTGACAGTTGAGTACTGGGGTAATCCAGCCCCAAGATGTCTTTCTGTGGCCTAGTAGGTAGGGTTTTTTAACAGAAGAGAAAGCATGGCTAGGTAGATCTCAAACTTTTTTTTACTATGGTTGGTATTAAGCCCTCCAAATTTGAACTCAGTAAAAACATACAAAGTTGTCTATCCCGAAGTATGTTCTGTTCTTATACTGCCCTCTGTAGACTACTCCTGCAAAGTGAAGGGGAAGAACATACTAATGCCGTTACTCAGAACTGGTTTGTAAACAGCAGTTTCATGGGAGATGCACTAATTTAAAAGAAAAGTGCAAATCTCAGATAATCATGTTAAAACGCATACAATTTTAATCCAATCTGTCTCCTGTGTAACTCAAGATACAACATTCATGTACTTTCTCATTTTAGGATTAGCCACTGAAAGATGTAAATAAAACTTAGCACCTACCTAATGTGCAACTACCCGTTCACATTGCTGTGCATGGTTAGGTATATTTTAAAGGTGAGGGATAGACTATGATACTATTATATTTGTACTATATAATTAGGATACCTTTTTCAAAAGAAGTGTTTTAAGTTTTAAATTGCTAACTGTATTACAACTTCTGCCGATTCAAGTCACCAATTAAAGAGCTGCTAAAACCAAATCTGAGAATCCCCCCAAAAAAATCCTGCTTCAAAAGTGTTCTGATAGATTTTCAGATGTTCAGAAGGGATGGTTTTCTAACATAAAGGTAACATTCACAGGACCCTACTTTACTATGTATTCATTAGCAGAGACAAATTCTGAACTACTTTCCTTCCAATTGAAATGCTTCACAAGTGGCACCTTGTACGTTCCTTACTAAGCTGTTCCTTTATTGTAAAAGGAGATTTTGGCAGAAAATTCAACTGCATTCATAAGGCAGTTTTTGGCAATCTGATCAGCCCTCTATGTAGCATAGAAATGGTGTACTATTGTTAGTAGACAAGCCTTCAAGATCACAATGCTGTTTCAAAATGGGGCATGTTGTACAGTACTAAATCAATTTTCAGTGACCCATCTATCTAACAATTTAGACTAACTGTTCCATCTGGCATAAGCATTAGGGCCAAAATCAGGACCTGCTATATCGAATGAGTCCAGGATGTGTAGAGATCGACCCATCCTGTCCCCCACCTCCCATCTGCACATAACAATTCTCCACTTGGTCATCCTACACAAGGAACTGCTGTATTGCAAACACTCGACATACCATCGTTCTATTTGCAGAGCAACTTTTGTTGCCCTCTCTGCAAACACACACAGCTAACACAAGTGATTAAAAATGTATTTTTATTTTGAAAAGAAAAAAGTGCAGAAACTGAATCACAGGATTACATTCCTTGACCATATGATACAAACCCAGACACCAGTGAATCATTCAACAATATATTTTGAAGCCACAGGTACTTGGTACAACAAAATAATGACATTAATATTGTTATGCAGTATATCAAGGGGCATATATAATAAAAATGCTATGTTCAAGGAGAATCACATTCATATCACTAGGCATAACACTTACAGATCTGTTGAGAAGACAAAACAAAAACCATGCTGAAGAGTGAAACATTAAAAAGGTAATTCATACAGTAAACATTTAGTGTTTGCTTAAAAGATGGACATCTTAAAACTGAAGCGGTACAATTTAACTTCCATAAATAAGTCCAGTAAGATATAGGCATCTCTTAATATACACTATGCACATTAAGCCCTATTGCACAATGATGATTGACAACTTTAGGGTATCATTTTTAGTTAGATCACTATGAAATAAAAGCACAGAATAAATTACCACTGGTATTCTGAAATAGGTAAGAAATGAGATGTGGAAAAAATATCTAAAAAACAGATCTGTTTCACCCCAAGGAGAATAGCTCCGTGTTGACAACTTAGCTTCCTGTCCAAAGTTGTCCTTAAATTGGAATAGTGGAGGCATGGTGAACGGGGTGCACGCTCAACAGGAAAGTGGCTATGAAGATTCCTGTTGCCAATAACCCTGGTCTTTGGATGAGATTTCACTTCATTCACATGACATCTTTGGAGTTTTAGTGGGTTTTTTTAAAAATAGAAATAGACTTTTGAAAAAAATCAGAACAAGGCCTGGACTGCCTATAGTGTTTTGTGCCCGTAACAAAGTCATGGTCACCCATCTTTAACTTTCCAGTTGTCAGGGTTCTTCGAGTGTGGTGGAGCAGGGGAAAGAGATTCCTCTGGGAAAAACAGTATTATGTATTACTTATGAAATGTTGCATAAGACTGTAAATAGACATCTCATCTGAGCTGGTTGTGATTGTCCCAGGTTTGGATCAAAACAGGAGGGGCACAGCCCTTTACACATGTAGCCCTTCTAAGCTGCCTTGCTGTTTCTCTGCCAGTAGGTAACTAGGGAGAGCGCACAGCCTGATAGGGTTGTCCCTGGAAGAAACTGCAATTAACACGGATGTGCAGTTATGCCCCAGGAAAAAACATGGTTAGTACATTTTTTCTGTCATACTTCATAGGTAATCAAAGTAGGACAGTGAGGATGAACACTTGCCACAAACTTTCTCCTGGGAAAAATGCTATTTACAGCAAAACTTAGTTCACAACTAGGTTAGATTCCTATTAAAAGTACAGTTCTAAATGTATGTTTTGGTTCAGGAGGCTGAATGCTGATCAAGAGATTTGTTGGTGAAACATTACATAGCGTTTCTCAGAAATGAAGCCTCAGCTTTGACAAATTCCCAAGTATTTGCTATTAAGTAGGTATCAAAATATCTATTATACATCTTTTCTCAAGTCATGACATATGGCCTATTTGTATAATCTAAAATCTAAGATACATCATTTGATAGGCTTTCTATAAATTAATCAAAACATTTAAATAGATTCAGCCTTCACAAAAATAGTTCTAAGGCAATTTTCTAAGATTACCAATACAGCAAAAGGCGATTGCTCTCAAATATATAGTGCATGCGACTGAATTGCAGTTTTTTTGGTATGCAGTATCCATAATGCCAGTCTCTTCTATACGAGATGAACAGCTAATGTCAAAATATGGGAGGAGTTGCAGGGCTGTCTGACACATTCCTTCTCCCAGGTTTAGAAAAGGCCATCCCTACTTTCCTAAAAAATAAAATCCCTCTGCATCTGAAAAAATCTTTCAATATCTATGGAACTATATAACAGATATGATCTACATTCAGGTTCTTTTTCAAAGACAAAGTCAGGCTATTTGCAACTCAAATAGGGCTTTAGACCCGATGTCTTTTCTAAGATCCTATACTCTCCAGTACGAGATGCACAGATGTTCTTGAGACGCAAAACGAACATCTAATTTGGTGTCTGGACAGGTCAACAATGACCATAGACTAAGATTCTTCACATCATACAGTATAAGTTTTATTTTCTGTGTTAATATATTTGTCAAAAATGTAAGAATTAGAACAAGAAAATTGGCATGGAAAACCAGGGAGACAGATGCCTTGCAGGCTTGAGGTGGAAACCTAAAAACTATCATGAAAACTAATGCATAAAAATTATAGAAGGCAGAAGAATGATTTTGTATTGGCTTCTTAAAAAGCAGCTTAATCCAACAACACTTTAGGACTGACAGTGCTGTTGTGTACATAAACCAGTGACTGCCCATGGTCTCTAGACACTGCTGGAAAGCACATGCTGATGGTTGCATGAATGCAAGGCAAAATAATGAATACACTTTTGGCAACGCCCTCCCATTCTCAATAGATGCTGGACAGTAAAAAATGCCTGTTAATGGAAGTATTTTCTATGCAGTTACATCTTCAGAAGGACATCTGAACTATGGTTAATCTACCCTGACATAACCTCTTCTCCACAGAAGTATTTGAAGACTTGCTCCAGCAAAGTATGTAAGCTTAAAACAGGTTGTCAAGCTGGGTAACTTGTGCAT